>NC_056743.1:536401392-536701392 GCF_019279795.1 Protopterus annectens
AAATGCCTTTTCCATATTATGCCATTATGCTATCTCTGAAGACCCAGAAGGCTGCATTCATGCTCTACCTTTACAGAAAAATCTACCAGTGCCATTTTTGTCCTTTTATCTTGTATGCAAAAGTATCCTGAAAATGAAGTTTCTCTTACTTTTCCTCTCAAAATACATGCTGCTTTTGGGTAAGAGACTGGTCTGAAATCAGGTGTGTCCATTCCATAGTTTGTTTACTCGGTAGAGTAATTACTTCACTAGACCTTTCACTTGCTCATCCTAGTGGAAGGATTATCAGTGACCACTATCATTAGAGAGAGAGCATAAACATTCTTTCATGATAACCGTACCCGTGTCAATTATCTGCAAACTGGACATGGGTTGAATATTTTTATCTTCCAATAAACCAATATACTAAACGTTTGGTATTTCAAGGTTCTGTACTAGTGATGTCTAGAGCTGAGAAGGTTGAAGAATCAGATGTGAAATAAAAGTAAAGCTGAGCTTATCTTTAACTTAAAGATTTTAGGCATGGAGTGAATACTAACTCTCAAGTGTAAATGTAGATATTTTGTGTGATAGGGTACAAAATATAAACAAGTATTGATTTATTTAATTATTTATTTAAATCGGGAAAATCCGACTGAATGCAGGTCCTTTTCAGCGGATGCCCAGGGAGAAAAGCTCCACATCATATACATGAGAGAGATACAAAGTTGTAGCAATAGTTAACATAACATGTTGTTGGTTTTAATACAACAAGATACTGACTATCAACCATATATACTGTAAATGTTGCAAATTAAGATGGTTTCTTGTTGTTTATAATATTAGTAACAAAGTTGTCTCTGTGCCTCTGGAAATGCTATGACCAACAATGGAGAGAGTATGTCTCAAGATAAACCCAAATACATTACCAACAGTTCTCTGGGAGGGTCCCAGTCAATTCAGGCAAAGAACCACTCAGAATAGTATTCAATGTATAATTTATAGATTTTTTTAAATTTATTTTACATTTGTTTACTGGGAAAGTCCAACTGGATAATCTGTCTTTTTTCAGCAGAGGCCCGGGGAGAAAAGCTCCACATTAAGACATACAGAATAACAATAAGTTGGGTACACATATATAATGACTTGATTGACTGGGTGCAGAGATACCGAACAGAACAACATATTAATCATGCCAGTACAAAAATTTGCAGTATTCAAGGATTTACTTTACAATGCATTTTAGGTATTACAGCCAGATTTTATTAGTTCAAAATCCGAGTACAAGTACAGACATTCTAAACTACACAGTATGATGGAAAACAGTTCACGGGGAGTGTAAATACCAGATATTTCTTTTAACCAGGGTTAGTGCAAGAGCATATCCAAGTTTTTTTAAGTGTGTTTTAGGGGTATCTCTGAATTTTGTAGTGCTGGTGATGGTTTATGTTTAGGATAAAATATAGTTGGCCAGATTTTTTGAGGATCTTTTTGGTGTTTAGTTTGGCTGACACTGTAGGGTATTTATTTTATGTTGTCTTGATTTTTGGCGTAGTTTCTTAATTCTAGATATTTATTTACAGAGATTTGGTCAGTGTGCCATTTGTCCCGAGATGTGCGTCTTACTTTAAATAGTGATCTTCTTTGTTTGCTTAACCAGGGGACAGAGTTGGATTGTATTTGCTTAACCAGGGGACAGAGTTTGATTGTACTGTCATTGTCCTGAAAGGTGTACCGTTATTCAGGACCCTAAGAAAAGCAGAGTTAAAAAATCTATGGCTTCCTCTTGAATGGTGACCAATTACAGTGTTTTAAAGGGTAGATATGAATTCTGTTGAGGAAAAGGTTTTATTATGAATTTGTTGCTAATTATTGCGTTTCAGTAGATTCATGTGATGTCTGAGTGAACAGGTTGGGTAATGGTCATGGAGGCAATGTGGGAAGCATCCAGATTGCAATGAGGGCATTGGTCAAGTAGCTGATTTCCAGTCCAAAATAGACAATCTCTTAAGATGTTTTGTCTGCCCTAAGAGGAAACTGAATTTTTTCTGAAAAGCTATGCAGATTTATATGATTAATTGGCCTACTGGAGTGAATGCATATCAATCTATGTTGACATCAGCTATAATGCAGTTTCTTGTGGAAGTGTGTTTGATGTCCATTGGAAAAGGTGTTCAACAGTAGAGTGGCTGTTACAAAGGGAATGTAGGCTCTGACTACATTTAAGTGTTTTCCAGGGTTCATTATTAGTTTTGTGAACAATATCGGTCTTATTGAACTCAGTACTATGATCAACGGGAAGGACGTGGAGTCTTTTTAATAGAACATCTATGCCTCCTCCTTTTTGTTTGACTTGTTTACTCTAAGGATATTATATCCTGGTGTTCTCAATGTTGAAGTGTGGTTTTAGCCAGATATTTGTTAAGACAATGGCTGGTGAGTGAAGAGCAATGGTTGCATGTACTACTTCTAACTTAAGACTTCCGATGTTGAATTAATAGATCAGCTCAGGAGTTAGAGGTAAGGTGGGGGAGTGGAGTGAGCCTTAATGAAGGGAGGCCAAACAAAACAGGTTATACCACAAACCCAACTAGGAACAATCAAGGGAGTAAAAAATAATCAGCCAGCTTCAATTTTTTATTCACCTGGTCAGTGCAATTCTGTTTATTCTTTTAATAATACAGCAAACAGAATAGTTGAAGGAAGCAGTTAAACGCTTTTGTTCCAACTATTGGGACTTCTTCAGAACTAAAAGATGAAATTATCCAGCATATAAATAAACAATTATGTGGCATAGCCAACAAGTCTAATACTAAAATCACTTAGGAGTTACCAACAAGGAAAAAATACCTAAAATTCACTTTGTTGTAAGTACTATTGGTATGGATCGATCCACTAACAAAACAAAAAATGAAACTAAAACACCAAAAAGAGAAAACTGCCCTCCTGGTTCTAAACCTTAATCATATCACATTCGATTAGAGTTTAGCAGCTTGCAATTTCAAAACACTAGTTATGGTCAACATATCATTTAGTCCGGGGAGGAGCTGACTTCTAATTTTAGCTGCCAAAGCAGCTCACAATATTCCAACCTATTCTCCAATGCTTCAACCCTTGGACTCAAGACTTATTCAATCCCAAAATAATAATAAAAAAAAAAAGTAGGGTAATTTGATTTGTGTTTAGAGAGAGAGCTTTATTCACATTACATTTAACATCATAAGTGTTCATAGATACATTTTCTTAACACCAGTAAAGTCTTTCCTAGATAGAAATAGTCACAATATGCTAAGTAAACTACTACACTAGTCTTAGAATTGCATTTGTAGCCATTACCAGTATCCCCCCACCTTTTTCAGATTTCATTATTCTTATCTCACACTTTTGAATTAGTTAATTCACCGAGCTATTATCTTTGCTTAATTTTTTGTACCTATAAATCCATGGAGTGACATTTTGAAACTGCAGACCCTAACAGTAGTTTGGTTTCTGGAATCACAGGTGATAAATCACAGTCATCCAGAGTCTGACATTGTAACTAGTTTCTATGTCTCCACTGAAATGGACATTTTTAATTCTGTCCTTGATATCAGTATGCATCCTGATGTTAATGAATTCAAGGATTTTAAATTTTTAACTATAGCCAAGAGATACTGCATTAGATTTATCCACATTGTTCTCAAAGGTGGGTTCAAGAAGAATAAATCCAAGAAGCCCATCACTACCTTATGAATTCATCTCATGAAACTCCTCTAACAAAACACCCCTGGCCACTCTATTCTCTATTTCTATACCCTAGTCATATGTTAACAATTCTCTGCCCTCTCTTGCAACTGAAGTAGATATGGTAGTCAACAGGGTGAACTTACTGATACCTCACCTGTAGAAAGATGTTGCCTCTATATCTGGAATCCACTCCTTCCACTATGCACTCATTTTGTTCCCTGTAACTATTTTTACTTTGCACTTTATATTTCACTACTGATGTTGCAATAGCCTCCACGATCTTTTTCTTTGCCTTTGTTTTTCCCTGCACCATACCAATATTGCTTTATTTTACTCTTGGATCACAGAAATCAAAATGTACACTAACCCATACTGTGGCTTAGTTACCATGTGAATGTCTAATAGGACAGCTTCAATACATTCTTTATGCGCCCCCCCCTCCCTAAAACTTCCATTTCTGATTCAGTTCGGTCACCAACTAACGATCTTGTACTCCATTTTTGTGGTAATATCTGCCTTAAATTTATTAAGTATAGAATGCCATCAAGCAGATAATACTGGCTTAAGTGGAAAGTCCAGTTTAAAAAGTGTTGCTCTATGCTTGACTGAGGGCAACTTACATTCTTCAGCCAGATGCTAAAGACTGGTCAAACCTTCAGCTGAATGAAATATGCATGGGAAAAGCAACTGCAGGACAATAAACAAATTAGAGGCTCAATGGGAGGAGGGGGGTGGACTTTAGAACCCCTCCCTCATTCTTTGTACATCATGTATGAAGCTTTGCATTACTCCATTTCTAAAGACACACAGTATAGACTGAGCATTTTTACAAACAGAATATTGTACGATTCCTTCTTTACTTTTTCTGTTGCAATCAATACTAGTCCTGATATCTTAAGAGTGAGGTTTGATACTTTCTACCCCATTTTCTCTACCCTTGAAGATTAAATCTCCCACCAACATGACAAGCATTCTCATCAGCATCTCCCTTTACTTCCATCAGCACTTGTAGCATATCTTGACATTTTATCTAGATGTTGTCCTAGCATTCATAGCCCTACAAGCAGAAATTTCACATATAACTATCTGTACAAAACAAATATCATCTTGAGGAATAAACCTACTCTATGTTCAGCAAATACTGATTACAGATGCATAAATCCTTTTGAAAAATAAATAGAGAAGTTTCATATACAAAAGGAATGTTTGATTTCTGGAATCACAGAATTTAAAGGTATTTTTAGAAAAACGGATGCCCACTTCAGTAATTAAATCCCCTTTCTACTGTGAGTCTATTTCTTAATTACAGCAAAATAGCTTATGGTATTTTTAAAACAGATAAGCTAATACACAGAGATTATGTGGTACAACAAAATCATTTTACAAATATTTTATAACTGCAGAAGAAAACTAGCACAGAAAAATTCAATGGATGTTGTAGATCCTGAAATGAAGCAGTGGGATTTAACTGAAAATTATTTACATGAAATTCAGAAGCAATACGCAACTGCAATTGGTAACTGAAAAATCAATGTGGGTGGGTCAAGTCTGGCCAGTAGTAGTACTGAGTTCAGAGAAAACAAGCTGTGCATAAGATAAAAGACCATATTCTCACTGAATTAGTTTTAAAGGTCATGCAATAGTGGTTAAGCAAGTGAACTATGTAAAATACCCAAAATATTTTGGCAATATGCTCTGTTTAGAAAATATTGTACATTATATACCTGATCAGCTTGATAGCTAACAAAACAGATATTCACTAGGAATATGGAAATAAACTACAAAGAGAGGGAATTAAGACTATTCTAATATAATTGATGGGGTTTATGGATAATGATGCAATGGTGAGATGGGTTACGCTTCTGCCTTGCAGAGATCAGTTCTCCCATTTTGGCTTTATGCTGGACTGGTTTTGGTGTCCAATTTACCCGGACATTCTGTGTAGGTTTTTACTAGGTGCTCTGATTTTCTACCACATCCCAAGTGAAATGGTGGCACTATAAAAGTGCCTAAACAGACACACGCACACACACACAATGACACACACACACACACAATGACACACACACACACACACACAATGACACACACACACACCTCTCTACTGTTATTGGCTGGTGTCCAGTCTAGGATTGGTTCATTTACATTCCATCCATGATGTGCCTGCATAAGCTCTTTCACTGCAAGGATTCTGAATTAAATAAGGTGAGTTATCTAAAAATGAATGAATGAAGGCAGGCATAGTGACCCATTGATTAAGCTATATATTAGCTTACAAAAAGCAGCCTCTGTACAACGCACTTATTCAAGCTTCTCTTCAGGCTTTTGAAGGTAGAAAAATTAACAAAGGTTTTGCTAAATGATGCTGGAAGCAAATAAGTATATATTCCAAGCCTGATGTTGCTAAAAGGGGGGAAATGAAAGATTCAAGAGTGATGGGGACAGATTGATAGAAGCAGAGCCAGATTAATAGGCATTTGGTTTGCCAGACCTTGCAAGTTTTGCTTCATGTAGATGGATTTGACTTGTAAATTAATTTCTGGAACTATATTTTACCATAGTAAGAACACTGTATACAAATCAAATATTCTTACTTGCTACAAAGCATCTGTACATACGGTGAAAAAAAAAAAACATAAGAAAATGTTTAGCTTTTCATTTGATGAGAAGCTAATTTAATGATGCAGAATCCATTTTCAAGAGAGGTCCATGCTGAAAAGCATCATGAGGGAATCAGGTTATACAGATTTACTGCAGCATCCTAGGTAAAATAACAGTTTACAGGTAGTTTCATGTGTTTTTGTAGTAGTAGCACTCAAGAACACAATATAAAAATTGAACAAAAAATAAGAACGTGCTTCAAAGCACATAAAGTTAGATATCTTTTGGGTCTATAACAGACACCAAGGTTCTGAATAGCAGTACTTTCACACATTTAAAATAGTGTCTCCTGTGTCTCTGCCTTGTTTGACCAGTTAAATGCTACTTCTGCAAATACTTAAGCACACCTCCTTTCCAGAAGATCTGCTCCCAGCTACAGAAAGAAAAATGTACAAAATTCATAAAATGCAGTCACACATTTTATTCAGAATCAACCAGAATTGAGAAATTAATCAAGGAAAATGAAGTGCTATAATTCAATAGATTGAGGAATTATGCTAGTCGATTAAATGTTCCGTAATAAAAGCTACTATTAATAGCTTATAGCTTGTGTCCTTGAGTGGTAAAATGCATTCAACAATAACTTGTAGAGGTACTGACATTATCAATTATTAAAGTGATCTAAAAAACTGCAAAACTATGGAAGATTGTAACTATGTTAAGAATGTAAAGTACCAGTCATTTAACTGAAGACAGACACTTCATGAGCAAGACTTGTACTGAATTATCCAAATCTGTCAAAAGAGCAAAGATCTAAAAGTAGTAAAAAGAAAAAAGGACTAGAGATTAAAAAAAAAAGTTTCAATTTATATCATTAAAAAAGCAAGTTGTAGTTTCTTTATATAACTCATTGCAGCTTCCTTCTCTTGCAGGATATCTTGAGGGACAGCTCAGGGCATGCACCAGTTACTGAAAGGTGCCTGTAGAAATGTCAAAAAAATAACTGTCAAATTCTCAGTGGGTGGAGGTGGTTGGGAGCTCAGTAATTAGGCTCACAGACAGAACACTGAGCACATTCAGCAGTTCGTTGCTAGTAAAATAACTTACTTCCAGTACAAAACATTTTACATAATATGACTTGAACAAGGTTGTCCAATATGAAAGGAATAGGAAGTCTGCTGAAAATTTCAGAGTACAAAACACCCATACATGTAGGGCACTAACAGGGTAAATTTCTTTTAATACAGATTGCATGTCTGCCTCTGTCAGTGCAGTGAAAATAAAAAAGTGTACTATCACTTCCCATGGGTGATGCTGGAAGCATCGAATGAGAAACATATTGGTATGGTGCTGAATACATGGCTAAAAACAGCTTACATTCAGTCCCTCCAGCACCTCTAACTCCAATCCCAAGTATAGCTACAATTACATATGAACTTATTAAAAAGTAAATACATTTGCAGCAGAGGCTTAACTTTTGATTTCCAAGGCTTTTGTTTTGCATCCTATCAATGTTCCATCCTTTTACAGCTCAAGGCCTACTGGAGATCTATTACGCTTAATGAAAGGACCACACAGAACTTCCAGCCCTTAGAGTTACAGGAGATAATAAACTAAGTTGTGAAAACAACAAATCCTCCTAGCACAACCACTATGACATAGCTGTCAGTACATAACTTTGACCAGCTACAGTTAGCATTCTTCTCAATAGCACAGGAGAGGATTCACCTTCTCTCTTTTAAACAATTATTTTCATCAAAAGAGAGAAAGTTTAATTTCTGACCAATTTTGTTTTTAAGTTGCATTTAACGTGACTTGTGTGGTGATACTTTTTGTTGTGTTTTGTCCACTTCAGGCAGGGTAGGGCATAGGTTTAAATTAGTTATTTCTGTAAAATGCCTGTTAATTAAGAGAGCTAGGGACAAAAGGCTATGTTAAAAATGCCCATTAAGTTAGGAAAGCTTATTTTTAGTGCAGTAAATATGGTTTCAGATGTTCATAAATGTTTTTTAAGCTGTATTAAAAAAAAAAAAAAAAGTGGTTGTGCCTTAAAATGTATTTGTGTGGCTGTGATGTCATCAACACATTGGGGTATAAACATTGGTCTTGATAGAAGGCATGTATTCTGATGAAGTACCCGTTCTGAGGGGATGAAAGTGCTCAATTAATACTTTTTAAACATTTTTATTTCTCAATAAAACGTTTGATACCTTTGGAAGGTTGTGGAGAGTTTTGGCTGGAACACAGTGATTTTATTATTTTATTACAGCATTACTAATAAACGTTTGCATATTCTGGTGCTTTAGGACTGCAGTAGTTGCAGTATTTTAAGTTCTGCTCTGGGATTTGTGCTTTAGTACATACCTGCTTTAGGTTGCATTCCAGTGACATTCTATTTACCCTGTTACTGTTTTTCCCCTGTTTTAGTCTGCCCCACCCTTGCAATTAAGCTAAAATTTCTTAAATTCTAACCACATGATGCAAGGTCCAGTATTGTATTTACTTGACTGGATCCCCTTCTGTAACAGGTCTGCTATATTTACTAATTAACTATATCCATTCATGGTCTTTTTTCCCCAGAGCATCAACTGCACAGACAGGGACAATAGGTGGAGAAGTATAAATCTGTTTTAGTAATAAGCATGACTGTTGACCTGGAATTTATCCACATGCAGGCCAAGTCCGAAACCATATCCTAGCACACCATAATTCACCTCTTATGTTCTCAATCCCACAGCTCGTGCCTAGACCTAGTGAAAACATACCATTAAACCAAATGCCATATTCACGGGCGACTTCAAATACCCCTCTATAAACTGGGAAACATGCACCGCTTTACACCTGAAGGTACAGCATTTCCTGGACTTCAACACAAATACCCTTGACCATATAAACATGCACACTCACCAGATGTCAAAACATACTGTACCTGGTACCCACCAGTATAGGAGAGTGCTACATCCTCCCCCACTCAGTGTCACATCCTCACTAAAAGTCTGACTGCAAAACTGTATTCTTCAGAATAAAAATCAATTGGATAACCTCAGCAAACCCTATTACAGTTAGGAACTATTCCAAAGCAAACTATATCTTATTAAACAAAAGTTAATCAAAATTCATTGCTCCACTCAACACCATGTTCACAGCAACCTATGCAACATTATTCACAGAGACCCTGTACAGCCATGCAAATGGCTGTGTAGAGGCTTTTGTACCTACTAAAAGATGGACAAAAACAAATTAAAAAATTCACTGCTGGAATCTTAAGTTATACAGCAAAAGGGAAAAAAAATGTCATGGCTAAAAATCAGAAAGAGTAACTACCATAATGATAGGAGCTCTCTAAATAGGAAACTAAGAGGGCTAATTAAGTCTAGCAAGTCCAATTACAATTTTAAAATCGCATCACAGGATAAAGACAACTGCAAGGCCATCTACAAATATGCCCAAAACCTCAAATCAAGAGGTTAAAGTACCCTCTTCACTGAGCAAATTGAGCAAATTGACCAATCAAATTTGCTGGCTGACTTCTTCAGCTCCAACTTTATGGTTAACAGACATGACTAGTACAGGATGAAGTCCTCCTGCCCACCTTAACCATGTGTGCTAAGCCCAACCATAACCCTTGCCCTGAACACTAGCCCTATACATTACTAAAACCTAATAGAATCAGAAGCAAAATCACAGAATGCTAGTTTTACAGCTGGGGTTTACCAATATAGGGTGTTTTTAGTGGATAACAGGTATTCAGTATTTTGCAATTCACACTCATGAATCAGTGTTTAAGGAGTCTTTCTTTTTTGTTTTGCCATTTGTAATGATGCATTTTGACTTTTCTACCTTTCATGATGCTCAAACACGGGTGCATGGGACCGGACAAAATGGTCAGTGTGCTGACACACCTAGTAGATTGATGTTAGAATATCAAAATAACCAATATGAAACATGCTGCATATGCTCGAGGGATTACTCCTAGAACAGACTAAACCAATGGCAACTGTTTTTGCAGGGGAGTCAACCCCCCAGCCCAGCTAAATTATACATACCAATTCAGATTGTACAATCCCTGGAGAAAAGAAAAAATTTCCTTTCACATGGATTGTCTATGTGGAACACCTCCTGACCACCTGTCTGTACGGAAGAAATGGTAATATGCTGTGTGTCGGGGCACTGTTTGCTCAATCTGGTGCCATATGCATCTTGTTGCATTTTTCAGCTTTTTCCAGTTAGGGGTCGCCACAGCGGAACTCTGGTCTGCTAATGGATAGGCAGTAGATTTTTTACATGCAGAGTTGCCGGTCCTGACGCACAACCTTAAAACAAAGGTACGCCCATTCACGCACATCTCCACAAAGATGACGCTCTAGCTGAGGATTAAACAGGACAAGGTCTTACTGTAAGGTGACAATGCTACCGCAGCACTACCACCGCAGTAATTCCGGTGCCATATGCATCTATATATCTACATTTGTAGCCAATCATTAGCAGACTGGAGTTCCACTGTGGCGATCCCTAACAGAGAAAAGCAGAAAGACAACAGTGAATGGTGTTGAGTGAAGGCTGTTTTACTGCCTGCACCTTTCCACTACATCGGGATGTAAGAATTTGCTATATCCCCAATGTAGTGTGATCACAGAGTTGGTACAGGTTATTAAGTAGGGAGTGTAGGGGATTTTTTTTTTTTTTTTCGTATTTGGTTTGGTTTGTTCAGTCTATTTTAAATGGTCTGTAGCTTTCACTCTTTGCTGAGACACCTGTATTATTGGAAATACAAAACCTACGACAGGCATAGGTTCACTGTAAAGTGTTATATAGGGTCTATATCATTTAAATGAAATTTCAGTATGTTGATCGCTTTAAACAGCGAAAATGCCGATAATCGAATCCTTTATTGTGGGGAGCTGCACCCTCCACACCCCCGCTAATTATATATACCATCCCCAAGATTGCGCTACAGTGAGTAAAGAGCAAATTTCCCAATCTTCACTGTACCTCGATCTTGATTATCGGCATTTTCACTGTTAACAGCGATTGACATTTTTAATTCTTGGTAATTGTGAGGTGATGTTCAGGGAAGAGTTAAGACAGGCACTGGGTGGTGGTGAAGAGTTACCAAATAGCTGGGTAACTACAGCAGAGCTTGTAAGAGAGATGGCTATTAAGGTGCTTGGTGCGACATCTGGAAAGAGGAAGGAGGACAAGGAGACCTTGTGGTGGAATGAAGAAGTACAGGAGAGTATACAGAGAAAGAGGTTGGTGAAGAAGGGGGATTGTCAGAGAGATGAAGTAGACAAGAGTATAAGGAGATGAGGTACATGGCAAAGAGAGGTGGCGAAGGCCAAGGATAAGGCATATGACTAGTTGTATAAACGACTGGACACTAAGGAGGGAGAAAAGGACCTGTACCGACTGGCTAGGCAGAGGGACCGAGTTAGTAAAGATGTGCATCAGGTAAGGGTGATAAAGGATAATAAGGGAAACGTGCTCACAAGCAAGGAGAGTGTGTTGAGTAGATGGAAAAAATACTTTGAGGGCTGATGAATTAAGAGAATGAGAGGGAGAGAAGGTTGGATGATGTGCGGATAGTGAAATCATGTAGTGCAATGGATTAGCAAGGAGGAAGTAAGAATAGCTATGAAGTGGATGAAGAATGGATAGGCTGTTGGTCCAGATGATATACCTGTTGAAGCATGGAGGTGTTTAGATGAAATGGCAGTGGAGTTTTTAACTAGATTATTTAATGAAATCTTGGAAAGTGAGAGGATGCCTGAGGAATGGAGATAAAGTGTTTTGGTAATGATTTTTTGGTAATGATTTTTAAGAATAAGGTAATTGTGCAGTGCTGTAGTAACTACAGAGGGATTAAACTGATCAGTCACAGCATGAAGTTATGGGAAAGAGTGGTGGAAGCTATGTTGAGAAGGGAGATGATGATTAGTGATTAGCAGTATGGTTTCATGCCAGGAAAAAGCACTACAGATGCGATGTTTGCTTTGAGTGTTGATTGAGAAGTACAGAGAATGTCAGAAGGAGTTGCATTGTGTCTTTGTTGATTTAGAGAAAGCCTATGACAGTGTGCTTAGAGAGGAGTTGTGGTATTGTATGAGGAAGTCGGGAGTGTCAGAAGTATGCAAGAGTGGTACAGGATATGTATGAGGGTAGTGTGACGGCGGTGAGGTCTGGGATGGGAGTCACGGATGTGTTTAAGGCAAAGGTGGGATTATACCAACGTTCAGCTCTGAGCCCTTTTTTTATTTGTAATGGTGATGGACAGGTTGACAGATGAGATTAGACAGGTGTCCCCGTGGACTATGATGTTTGCAGATGACATTGTGATCTGTAGTGAGAGTAGGGAACAGGTGGAGGAGATATGCTGTAGAGAGAAGAGGAATGAAGGTCAGCAGGACTAAGACAGAATATATGTGTGTGAATGAGAGGGAGGATAAAGGGATTGTGAGGATGCAGGTAGTAGAGGTGGCTAAGGTGGATGAGTTTAAATACTTGGGATCAACAGTTCAGAGTAATGGTGAGTGTGGAAGAGAGGTGAAGAAGAGAGTACAGACAGGATGGAGTGGGTGGAGAAGAGTGTCAGAAGTGATTGGTGACAGACTAGTACCAGTAAGAGTGAAAGGGGAGGTCTACAAGAGGGTAGTGAGACCAGCTATGTTATATGGGTTGGAGACGGTAGCATTGACAAAAAGGCAGGAGTTACAGCTGGATGTGGCAGAGTTAAAGATGTTAAGATTTGCACTGGGTGTGACGAGGATGGACAGAATTAGGAATAAGTATATTAGAGGGTCAGCCCAGGTTGGAAGGTTTGGAGACAAAACCAGAGAAGCAAGATTACACTGGTTTGGACATGTGTGAAGAATAAGACAGCGATTGACATTCTGAAATTTCGTTTAAATTATTTAGACCATCTATATATATATATATATATATATATATATATATATATATATATATATATATATATATATATATATATATACATATATACACACACACACACATCTCAAATACATAAATTTAAATGTATTTATAAAAATATGTTTTATATAAATGTACATATACTAGAATAGTCAGTGAAAATGAGTAAAATGGGCAGAAGGATAAACATGCCAATAGAGTGGAAATTTAGAGTATAAAAGTGAAGGCAAAAACACAAACAGTATTTGAATGAATCCAAATAGAAAAATTGTACAGGTGTGCATTGCCTGAACAACTAGACAAAAAGACAGCACAGCAAACAAAACAATTTGTAGCAAGCCAAGAAGAAATAAGCAGCCTCTGCCTTCAAGTTTAAGAAAAATGTTGAACGTTACGAGTGCAAAATGGAGTGGTTTACAATGGCAATAGCAGAGATAATTGGCTTAGTCAAGGGAATGTTGACCAGATCCTTCAAACCAGATTTTGTAACACAGCAGGACTATACATTGGATACAAAAATAGATAAAAAAAAAGGTAAAGGGGTCATAACAGGAGACAGGAGTGCTAGAAGAATATTGCTCATGAGTACAGTACAACCCTCTGAGCCAGGATGAAATGGAATGAGATGTCAAAGAAAAGATGCATTCTAAATGAAGTTCGTAATTAAAACACCACACCAGGTGAACAGATCCCAAATATATACACAGCAATTGAGGACGTACATAATGGTTTGCTGGTAGAAAGGAATATACGTGGACTTAAGCCTTCTTATTCTGTCCTCAGTAGAGTAATACTGAGCATAATGCAGGGGATGGTTGGAGAGACCCACATGGAAAAATGAAGGCAAAAATGGCTGGGAAATTTAACAAAGAATGCTTACCAGATGGGCACAGTGCAAAGGAATGGATTATTGAGTTGAGCCAAAGGCCAGTTCTGCAGCTTGCATTTTTTAAAACAATTGCTTCAGATTCTATGCAAGGAACAGTATCATTGCTTTGGATGACAATGAGAGATGGCAACACATATGGTGCCAGTGTCAAATCCGGAAGACCTCTATAATCCTGCTTTCAAGCTGATTGAAACTGTTTTACTTCAGGTCACATGACCTAGTCTCTCTAATCTCAGACATATACAGCCCATACTTTCACTACAGCATCCCTTCTCTAAGTGATGTAAACATTGTTTATAGTAGTTTTATTTGAGTACCTTCTTAAATAATTTATTATAAATTACCTATAACTTTGTTTTTAGTGCACTTTTTATTGTAGAAATTACTGTCATTGTTCCACTTGTGTTCACATTCTGAGCTGAGACTCAAACTGTTCCAATGGACTGAGTGCTCTACTGCAGTAAACAGATTGCATAAGTAGAAACCAAGTGCAGAATCAGTCTATGGAACATGTCTATCTGAAAGTTATGAAACAAGACTTAAATGTTGCATATTAAACCTGAAATGAACCATTCAGCACACAATGAGGGAGAGAATCAGTCAAAGCAAGAAAATTGCAGAGTTGAACACAAATGAGTATAGATTCCATGGACAAGGAGGTAATGGTCAGTAATTTCTAATCTATACTGCTCTTGTCAAGTCAAATGTACAGTATTTGTCCATAATGTAAACATTAGAGAGAGAAGAAAATTAAGTTTCTGAAGGATAGTTGAAGGGATGGATGAGAAGGGGTATGGGAGTAATACTGCAGAACTTCAACCTTTTCTTCATGAAGGAAAAGGCCATAAGGGTATGTCATGATTAGATAACAGTGAGTGGATGAGTAATTATATCTTGACAGATTAGTTAACTCAGAGAGGACAGAGATAGCAGAAAACAAATAGCACACAAAAATAGACCTCACTCTGGATTCAGGAAGTACATTTATGCCGAAATTACTTAAGCCGGATGCTACAGGTTTCCAACCTTGATAAGAATCATAACAGACTCTTTCAAGCAAGCCTTGGAAAAATGAGGGAAATGAAAGGTGGGTGTAAAGACCAGATTCTAACAGTTGAGCATACATGGTTGAAATAATACATTCTGCCATCTGTAATATGTTGGACGAGCTCTACCACAAATTCTTTTCCTCCGTTTAACTGATATTTTTAAAACTTATTTTTACATATTAGATATTGAATAGTCACGAGCTTGACTGACCTTATGCAAAGGCCAGTTAAGAGGATGCATGGGGAGCCTTTTTTCTGCTATGGCCGATTTTTTTTTTTTTGTTTGGTAAAAGAACTTTACTGTACATTAAATATATATAGCTTTTAAAACCCCTGTTTGAGGACAGGGCAGCTGCAGCACCAAAGGCAGTAGTCCTGTAGATTTGTTATCCTGATGCTTGTCCTGCACATAAGCTCCCTAGACAATGTGCTCTGTCTACCCACCATCACCAGATTAAAAGAAAACACACATTTTAAAACTGTATGGATCAGAGAACACATTGGGTGCAGAGAGAGGTTGGTAATGGCATTTTTTAAATATTGTTAATTGCAGACAGCCAGATGTGTTGGATTGTCAGGGACTGGCTAGTCCTAGTACTCGGCGCTCTGAGATTCTGACTATGGACTTCATAGCCAGGATACACATCAGCAGGTGCTGCCCTTCCATGGCCCATACTTCCGATAAGCCTACAAAGCAAGTCTTTCAATGCAAGTATCCCACAATAAGCACTTTACTCAGTCGCATGACTTCCATGTGTATTGGGGGTAGGCATTAAACCGTTATGGTAGATATAGGATGCAGCCTCTATACTTCAAATAACTAACCCCACAAACTGCACTTCTACTAGTGATCCACACCAATTAAAATCACATCAACCACCAGATAAACAAAGCAGCTCACTGTCTACTACATTCTTTAAACTGGCAAGCAGAGGCAGCATTTGTGCTTTTGAATTTTGTGGACCTGTGCCATAAACCTTAACAACCATCCACATCAGACGGTAACTGTGCCAACAAGAATGGGGACTGCATTGCATCCATTCTGCATTCCGTCTTGAAGACACCACTAAAACTGAAACGCTATTTTTTAGCATGCTTGAGGTACAGAAAATAGGAAGGATAATACTGAATAGCACCATTTTAGCGACGCTTATAATATGCTGAAACTGTTTAAGTTTTGTATCATGCGGATCCAAATGCAAGAGGGTGACCTAGCGCATCATAAAATTAATTGAAAAAAAAGTCTAAAACTGCTGTTTTGTGCTGGTCCCCTTCAGTAAACACATCATACCAAATGTTTGATTACCTTTAATAAACTTCCATAAACATAACTTTGACCAATATTATTCATCACAGCATAAACATCGATGCAACTTACCTAGGCAGTGTGACCTCACTCAGCCTGACCAAACAAGCAGCATCCTTACCTCCAGTCGCTTATTTTGTCTAGCAGCATCCAACTGCTCACTCTCCTTTCCCAACTCATTGAAATGAACACCCAGCACAAGAGGGACAAGCCTTTCCCTCTTCTCTACCCACCAGCTTGACCTGGCTGTTGCCCCTCCTTCCCAAGAAAACTTCAAACAAAACCTTCCAAACAAACTTAACTGTACATTAAAGAGAGAGAAAGCCAAGCATCATTTGGTATATTCCTTCCTCTCTGAACCCAACTGAATCCCTACCATCAATCTCCCAAAGCCGTATCATAAGACCCAAAGCAGCCAATTGTCTAAGGGTCTGAAATTAAACTGATGATCCCTCTGTCATGCCAACGTAATACACATACCATTATATAACCTCTGTAAATTAAACTAATCTTCACTTATCCTAACTACCAACAGTAGCTTCATAGTTATTCTCCGGTCATTACCCACCAAATGTACCACCAGAGCTCAAAGTAGCCCAATGTCACCTGAAAACAAAGCAAGGTCAATTGCATGCCATCATGTCTAACCTGCAGCCCCCTTTTTCAGCTCAATGAATATAATGACTGAAATTAAATTTCCCTTTGTAATAGTTCAATTTAATAGTAATCCTGTTATCATACCAACTATCCATTAGAAGGCAAACCAGCATTTTACTGACAAACCACCCTCTTAATGACTTTCATACATCCATAAAGCAAATGCCACACAGACTGTAGCCCAATAACCCTCCATTTACCACGCAAACCCTCACAACAAAGCCTATCTTTTCAACAGCCAGTGTCTACCAATCTTAATACTATCAATCCTATCCCAACCCTTAAAGCATATGAACTGCCATCCAAGATTTAACAAACTGCCAAAACCTTTTCACCCATGCAACTATACTAATTGCACCTAAACCCTCCTTGATCAACTCAACTGCCTCACCTTGTTAAAGAGCCTGACCCAAATAACAATCCATCCCACCAAAGTACTTACCCAGGCATCTGCAACACAAATTTAACAAAAATAGTAAAACCCTACCATATGCCTTCTTTATAAAAGCTGCCCCAGAATCTTGCAGCAAGCATCTAATCCTTCTAACCCAACCTGACGCACCTAATCTAGCAGCACCAGCAACCCATACCACTGCCATATTAACCAAGTGCAAATTAACCCTATTCCCCACACCTTCTGTTACTAAACCTATGATGCCAGCTGAAGTGAAACTATCCCCAAACTTTAACCTCTCTCCTCCAGCCTACAAGCCACAAAAGAAATCCCCCCCCCCAAAAGTATGCTCCCAGCCCAATGCCTCCTGCTCCATTTGCAAATAAAGGCAAATCCCCTTGAACAACCCAACGTGTTTCCCAAAAGCTTCTCATCCTTAATTTGCTACTATTCCTTGGATTTTCACCTTAACATTTTTCCTTCCATGGGCTAACTTTGCATCCAGTAAACAAACAAACCCTGGACCACATCTGCTAGGAGTCCCAAAACAGTGCCTTGTTTATGCCTTCTAACTCCAGCCTAGCCACTGAAACACCCAGTTCTTCACCTATACCCAAAACACCCACTTAACTAAAATGCTCCATCAAACCCTACCTACTCTTAACAAGTCATACATATGGCTTACTACCTCCTAGCAGCCCAAAGGAAAGAATATCAAAGAAACAATAACTTAACAGTCCCCCATTCTTACAGCACCAAACCTTCAATCTCTTCCTTCCTCTACAAGAGACAAAGATTCCCATCAATTGTAACCCCCTCCTCCTTGATTCAATAAAAAAAATCCTTCGGAAAACTCCATCTATTAATTTATGTGCACCTTCTGAACCAGGAAATGGCATGAGCAGCTGATCTAATGCCCATACATACATGGGAAAATGCATGCCTTGATCTCCCTTTTGACCTATGAAAGGACACTCCTTTACTCTACCCCTGAAAATTCCCTTCACCTCAGCTACCCTGAAATTAATGCAAATACAAAGATAGCATACACAATTCAGGCAGCTGCAAACTCCGTTAACCAGCATGCCTTCCCAGTCTGTCACCTGCACAGCTGCATACATACCCACACACTTCCGGCAAATGTGCAAATCCTATACTCCACCCACAAGCATACACAAGCCCGCACCCATAACTAAGCAAGATTGCAAAAGTTAAGGCAGTATCCTTCTGCAACAACCACCATGCAATAAATGTAACACAAGGAAACTTAACATCCAGTTTTCCCCTGTCATTTTGGCACAAAGCCACTAAAACCTCCAAAGCCTTACTTTACTGTTTGCAATTCCCAGTTCCATCAGAAGTTGAACCCCATCCATAACAATTAATTCAAATTATCCCCTCCCACCTACCCCCGGGGTATGGTTAGCTAATCAATCACTCAGCCAGATCCCAAAGTTCAACCCAACCTCAGTTATAAAACTCCTTTCCACCTTTGGAAAACCACAAGTTCACCAAAATTAAAGCCTAACACGTGCTTCACCATGCCCCTGACGCATCACATCCTTACCTGTCCCTGCACTACTACTATCCACACAAACTCTCACCTGCTTAAATGTGCACCTAAAAATGCATCCGTACCTCTGACCTCAGTGTGTACTGCTCTAGTGACCAAAATACCCCTTGCAGTAACAGCCATCTCCTGACAAAACCACTTTCTTCTGACCACTGGCTGAAAACTCTGTGCTTTCACCATCTGTAACTTCACTGCATAGCTTTCCAGCAGCTGAACCACATCACAGCACCATCATCTGCAAAGAAAACATAAGTGTAAATCCCCTGAAACAGAGGAATAAAAGATATTTGAAGACCACCTGTCCACCCTTTGAATGACTCAATAGATCCCCCTTTTTCTTGCCAAATGAAAGGCCCTATTACTACTTGGATAAAGCATTGCACAGTTGTAGTTGTGCCTAATAATCAATCTATTAAAGGTACAACTGGAGTGCAAGAAACATCTTATTAATAACTCCTCACTTTAATCCTCTTTATCAGGTACCAAATGAACATCAGAAATTATTTGATGTAATATGTTTAATTTCTTCTTCCAAGCCTCTGCTGAAAATAGGTCATAGTCCAGTTGAACTCTATTACCATGCATTTTTTTTTTAATATAGTATCCTGCAACAAAGCCTCAACCTTCAGTACTGACTTAGATCCATGAACACAGCTTCCTTAACTGTGACATCACCCTGTGTGACATAAAAAGTAACTCGATTGAGGCAGAGCAAGTGCTTTAGATATGGTACCATTTTAGCAATAGAAATGTGCGCCACTGCTATCCAGAACCCTTCAAAGCTTGACAACGGACGAACCTAAATTATGAAATGACATCCATCCATTCTGCCACATCTGGGCAGTAGCATTGTCCACTTACTGCAAATAGCAATAAAAGTTGTGTGAACACATACCTCTTAGAAAAAAAAATTCTGGACAAAACCATAACCCACAGATGGAAAATGGCCCAAACTATGGACATCATGCCATCCCAAAAAGAACCAAGATGCTCCCCTCCAAAAAAAGGAAGCCAATCTGGTAGTCCCCTGCCATAAACTAACTTTACAACAAAAGGAAGAAATTGTTGCAGGAGGAGGAAAATCCCAGGATGCAAACAACTCCCTTACCAGCCTCAATAAGAAGCAGAGATCCCTCAAAATCCTCCAAAGCTAGTTACGAAAATAAAATTGCCAAAGATTCCAAAGACAACCACAAGACATTCTATAACTATGTCAAGAATCTAAATGGCAAAGCTCAGAGCTATTCTGAGCTACAACAGAATGGCATTAAATATACTGATCCCAAACATATTGCCAATATCCTGGCAGATCGATTCACTGCCAACTTCATCCACCTCTCACCCCCTAAATGGCCCATCTCAATGCCAGAAGATTGACAAATTCCGGTAAGAACGGCCACACAGGTAAAAAAACACACTCTCCAAAGGTAAGAATACAGCATCCATGGGACCAGATGACATCCCGGGCTGTGTACTACATGAACTACAAAATTACCTGGCACCTCACCTAAGTGTCATGTTTAGTCATACCCTCACCTCAGGCTTCATACCCACTGAGTGGCACACAGCTACAGTTATCCCACTCCACAAGGGGGGGATCCACCTTGGATCCTGGGAACTACCGCCCCATCAGTCTGACGAGCCTGATCTGCAAGGCCATGGAACTTATAAAACAAAGACATTGGCAACCTTAAAACACTGGACCCCACCCAGTTTAGGTTTGTGAAGGGCTGATCTTGCCTCCTGAAACTGACTGACTTCTTTGAATCAGTTTCCAGAGCCGTGGACGAGGGTAAGGCAGTCCACACAACTTATCTGGACCTCGCCAAGGCCTTTGACACCATCCCCCAATCTGGAATCATAGATAAACTTACTAAGCTGGGCATTAATCCCTACATCACTCGATGGGTTGCCAACTGGCTTACTGACAGAACCCACACTGTAAAAGTAGCTGACTTCAAATCCAGCTCCAGACAAGTGGAGTACCTCAGGGTTCAGTCCTGGGACCTCTCTTGTTTGGCATGTACTTCTAAGTACAGGCCAACACTAAGGGACTCTAGCTAACAAAGTTCGCAGATGACTGCAAACTGGGAACTATTATTAAATCCTCAAATGATGTTGATACTCTGCAAAAGGGCCTTACAGGAACAGATGCTTGGTGCCAGAGCCATGGGCTCAAGCTCAATGCCAACAAATTTATAGTGATCCCATTTGGGTAAAAAACATGTACCAGTGAATTACCACATAGGTAGCAGTACACTAAACACCGTAAGTGTGCTGAGACTTGGGGACACAGATGGACAGTGGTCTCACCTTCAATAACCACATCGCCACAACAGTCAGGAAATCCTATGTGGCACACCTCATTACTAAAGGCATTTCATCCAAAAAAAAGGAGGCAATTGTACCACTGTACTCATCCCTCATTAGACCCATTATAGAATACAACGCCCCATTTGATATGCACCTCTCAAGGCATACGCAACAACTGGAAAGGCCACAGAAATACCTCACTAAAAGAATCACAGGCCTAAAGCAGATGCCTTATGCTGACCGCCTTAAAAAACTCCAGCTATACTCTGTCACAGATCATCTATGCTGAGGTGATCTCTGCTTAACATACAAGGCCATATCAAACCCAGAGCTGTTGGACATGCTACACTTGGGCTGGCTACCACACACACTTAATAGCATCTTGTTAGTACAAGCAAATTGTTCCTTTTTCTATATTGGAAAGACCTCTCGGGCTTTTAAGTACCAGAATTTATTGCTACACTTATCACAATAAACCAAACATGCTGGAGGGATAAGTTTCCTGACCCAGAGACTCCCCAGACTCTGGAATAGACTGCCCATACAGGTCAAGCAGAGCACCTCTTTGGCCCTCTTCAAAAGGAACCTTGATGATTGGATAGGAGAATGGAAATTCACCCCGGGGATCACGTCAGTCACCCTGCTAGACAGGGGTCCAGGGAAGTAAATAGTGTGGGAAGAAATAGCCAGTGAATTGTTATGGCTAGGCTTGTATAGGCCCTAGTGCCAGTAGCCTAGTACCAACCTATGAATAACACCTCTTATAACAAATATTCTGGACAAAGCCATAACCCACAGATGGAAAAAGGCCCTGAACAGGGACAACCCCTAAATGCTGCTCTTACAAATGTACAAAGCTGATAAAACAACACGGTTGCCCTGCACCTTACCTCACAACCTCCTAGAACAGGAAATCTGATGTTTTGCCCTATCACCATACCTGGCAACCTCTTAGGAAAAGAAATCTGGACACAGCCAGAGGCAAAAACAATTTCCTTTTTATTTTAATATGCCCTTGAAAACTTATTAGTTGATAGCACCGGTATTGATTCAGCATAAATTCTCTGAAGAGTATGAAGTCTGAAACTCAGTCTGTTATCACTCTCCAACCTCAAACCTACATGACCTGCAAGCAATTTGCCATAAAGACAATTCTATGAAAAAAATGGACCAATGTGATACAAGATTCCAGATATTCTGTGCAACATCTGTATAGCTGAAAGCCATGCCTTCAAGAACTCCCCCTGAACACCCCCTCACCACCAACCTTTAGTGCTAGCATAATTCCCTCACTCCAGACTCCAATCACCACCACACATGCATGGAATACACACTTCCAAGCTTGAAGCCCATGAAAAAGCAAGCACTGCAGGCACTGAACCTGTCCAATCCCTACCACCATTGCTTTAGTTTTCCATCAAATGCCACACTCACCCTATCTGCTAACCACGACCGTTTCCCCCAGCCTGCAAGCACATATTTTAACTCGCCTTGCTGGACTGCCATCCCAGAGCTGTCTAAGCACCACCACTGCAACCAACAATTATCTAGAAACTCTGCTTCCAGGTACCCCACAGCCACAACACAAACCACAAACATACAGCAGCAGGCCCTTGATTAAATAGGAACCTACAACTCCACATCCAGTCATCACCAACAGACATCTCAACTTCCTAGAGCAAGAAATTGCAATAAAACCATAAAAGAAAGTGAGACAGAGACCCCAGAACAGGAGCAAGTTTTAAATATTGCTCTTACAGACTTAGATAGTTGATGTCTGAACTCAAATTTCTATTATTTTCCAACTTCAATCTTAAAAGATTTGCCACTAATTTGCCAGAAAACCCCAATCTTAGAAAACATGGACCAAAATAGGAGCCAAAAATCTGGACGGTCACTGAAAATCTGTACTGTTGAAAAGTATGATCACCACTGAAAACAGCACACACTACATCAATACTCTCAAGCATTTAAAGCCACTAAGCACTGCACCATTCACACCAACATACCTGCATACCTTACAACCTCCCACAGCAAGAGACCTGGAAGCAGCTAACAAAGTGTAACCACTTCTGAATAGACCGCCACCTATTTAACAGTAACCCCAATCTAAAAAGAATTAAGGAGACAAGCAAATGTTTTAAAACAGCAAATCACCACGCACTCAGCCCCCATTTCCACCAGGCAGTACCCAAAATCCATGCCAGCCTGCCGTATAAGGAAACAAATGCATGGAAAGACACTATGCCATAATGATAAAGCTCCTCACCTCAAAACACAGGGTCCGCTCCAGACCTGAATAGGAAGTCGGAAACTAAAATGCCTGCCATTATTTAGCGACTTATCCTCAATGATATGCCAAAAAAACAATTTTTTTAAGGTACAAATGAAAATTACCAAGTAAAAATCTGGACAGCTGAACAGTATGCTCACAGGATTCGCCAACAGCTTGGGCCACAACCACACGTGCACAGAAAAGTGCATTACCCATGGCTGTAAGCCCACAAATTGCTTCTGCACCTTCATACTGATGCAAAGGGCTGTAGGCGAGTTGCTAAACGCCACCCAGTTAACTGCAGTGACTGGCACTCCCCCACCAACAAAACACGTGTACATTCATAAGTGATTACTCAGTCTGCCAAGTGCATTGTCAGAACCAAACCCCGAAGGACAAAAGAATAAAACAGCATACAAACCAGATGCCACTAATGCAACAAACCCTGCCTAACCAACTCAAACAACTTGATAACTAGCAATACCAAACTCCCAATGAGTAACGACGCTGTAACCAAGAGTTCCCACTTACAAAGTTACCCTAAGCCCCCAACTATTGCAGTAGGCATACCTTTCAACCTCCATGCACCAGAAACTTGTAAAGTTGCCAGAATACAATGTTCTCATACACACAAAAATCAACCCCCAAGAGAATCGAAAAAAAAATCTGACCATACAGTTCAGTTAAGCCCTTACCCCTCAACCTCCTGACCATAACCATTCTGCAGCCTACCTGTCCTGACCATAACCATTCTGCGGCCTACCTGTCCCAGAATAGCTACTTGTAGTCTTGTACATACTACCTACAAATAGAAGTTTACACCAAATGCGATTCCTTACCCAGTTACACTTTCTTAAAACCAATTAAGCCCCTTACCTACCCTTACCTTATTTCCTCCCAATCTTCCTACATTCCCATTTAACCCTTTCATCCCCAGCCCAATTAGTTTCTTTCCTCTACCCTCTTAATTTCCATTACTATTTCGGACTCCCACCTGAAGATGTCCCTGGACAAACTGGTTTGTTACCAAACCTCATTTATCAAAATGGTGCATTACTTATTTATTAAAAAGTCTACTCATGACACGTGTGGAGGAATTCTGCAAATAAGAAAAACTGCTAAAGGTGTGGGAGTAGGGGAGCCATCAACCTCCCTTATACATGCTAAGAAAGCTACAATTTGATAACTGTCTACGAAAATAACTTTTAGACTGCTATTCCATTAAAAAAGCATTTTAATATTTAAATGGGGCTACCATCTCCCTTAAGCTGTCACACATTTTATTAAGGAAAAAAAACTACTAAAAAGTGGGGATTTACTTTTAACAGGAAAAAATAAATGCAGGGGAGCTCAGAACATTGCGTCTCTCCCCCTTCCCCCCACCATGATAAAACATTATCAAACTGACTTCCAAACTTTTTTTTTGTACTTGCGTATTATCGCAACCACATTTCTTACCTCGTATAATGTATTCTGTTTTCGCAAAAAGACTTGATCAGAAAAGCAGGGAAACTGAGCCCGTGTCTCTCACTTTTTTGTACAACTTTTGAAAAGATCTTCCTAAATCAGCCATTGAGAAACAGTTGTGATTCATGGTTGTCACATCCACTACCTCCGAATGAAGCCATTTTCTTACAAGAATGTCTTGTCTACTCCTTACTTATGCCATGATGCTGTTTTTCTTGAAAGTCAGGCTCCTTTAAGTTTTTTCTCATTCTTACTCCACTTAAAACTGTGCATTAAGCGGATGTTAACCTACAGTTCACAAATTTGTAGTAGCAGACAAGGACTCAGGCTTTGATGCTAATTTCTCAACAGTGAGTTGCTTGCAACCTGCTTGTGCAAACCCAGTGCAAACGACCATTTTTTGCCACAGGAAAACAGAGGCAGCTTACTTAATGTTTACCATGTCACACCGTGTTAGGGAAGTTTTCTGGATTTGAATTAGTCGGCAGTGACATAAAGTAATCTACATTTGGATACCGTTTAAGTTTACAACATTTCTGCATGTACCTATATTCTGCTTTACAACATCTATGCATAGTTCAAGTGGTAACAGAAAACAGCTGTAACACAACAAATCGCTGTTTATTAAGACATGAGCTATTTCACTGAACCATAATGTTAAGTTCACGGACACACTTTCCAAGACAGTTTTACTATATATTTCGGCAGGAGAACAGCTCATAAAAGAACCGCTTCACCTGCTCTGAATGTCTTTTTTTTTTTTTTTTTCCAGAAATAGGGCAATAAGTGAGTCAAATTGGGAGGGACTGCATTGTATGCCTTCTTCTAATATTTTTCAATTTCCTATTAAAACCACAGAAGATTACAGCTGGTCAAAAATGCCACATTTGCAAGTTCCATGCCTCTTATTCCTCAGGCAACGTATGTGCTAACAGCAAAACCTGTTTGACCAACTGAGATCAAGTAACAAGAATGAAAAGCTTGTCCGTCTTTGAAGGAAAATGGACAACTGCTCTTTGCTAATTATTCTGACTTCGCTGTATTATTGTAATTTGTAAAAGAATTCGGAATACTTTGATGTGTGACTTCTGCTTCCATGGAAACAAAGCTGAAACAACTTTCATTTTTACTGTCAAGTGTGGGGGGGTTGGATTGTGTGTAGAAAAAAATTGTCCCCCTTTATGGAGTTTATGCAGTCACTGTCTGGTTTTGTAGGACTAGTATTTTCCAGAACTGCTGTGATTTGGGTGAACCAGCTTAGAATACCTTAGGATGGCTACCATATCTTAATAACAGACTTGAAATACAATTAACAACGGTCATTTTTAGCTATACCCGATGAGTGAGGGTGTAATCGGTCCATAAAATTAAATGACAACCTTATTTTCTGAGTTTAACCTGTCACTACCTTGCTTTCCAAGGATAGTGTACATTTGTTTGTAAATGAAACATACTAGTTCTCTGTTGCTCGTTCATCAGTCTGGCTTTGCATAATAATGAGAAATGTATGCAGTAACTCGGAATAGTTTAATGCACTGCACCTTTTTTGTATGGAACAAAGGGAAAGTATATTACTTTACTATTCATTTTAGTACAATAAGAAATTATTTGCACATCAGTGATTTGTGGGGTGGGGTTTTTTTTGGATTCAAGTCACTAACCATCTTGTGATTTTCTCAGTTTAAATTTTTCAAAAAATAAAGCATAAAATTGAATAAAGAAATAAACATCCATACCTCCACAACCTGGTGACATCCACAATCTAAGGCTGTAAGTGGAGTTTGTCAAAGACGTCGTACTGGCCTCGACCTTGACTTCAGCTAATTTAAAACCAACCTTTCCCAGAGGAGTGCAACGTATTGGTGGTGTGGGATTGGGGCAACGTGGTGTGGTCATTCTTTATCTTGGCTCACAAACTTCACGTGTGCACAGAGGATCGAACTATTGAGAAAAAAAAGCTGTAAAATGCAATAGAGCGTATGTACAGACCATCATGGCTTCTACTGAACCCAGACCCTTGTAATAATTCTTCTGTAGTGTATTACACTTAAATGAAGGTCAGTTTGCCTGTGTTCAAAGGATGCAGGAAAAATGCAAGTTTAAGAGCAACACTGGACTTCATTCTTTAATTCAGGATTATTGTTTGGATAATCACAGGATGAAAAAGTTTCTTAAAAATAAAATGCTCCTTAGAGGCTCTAGGAACACCTTGTGGACTATATCCTAGCAGAGTGTGCAGTCATGCCTTGTTAGAGTATGTTGAATTAAAAAATATATATAGTGTAATAAACTATGAAAAAAGGTAATTTGGCTGGTGTGGGAAGGCCAGGAAGATATGAGGTCCATGAGGGCACTTAAAGATGTAGGGCACTTTGGAGCCTTTCACATAAGTGTGACAGTTCAACTAAGGTTAGCCCTGGTCATTAGACAAGCATTCCAAGGTTGGTAGTCTATGAAAAGGATATGATGCCGCTTACCAAAAAGATTTGGGGAAAATATCTGATGACCTTGTCAAATTTTCCCCAATATTGAGCCCAAATGCCCAGTGCTTTGGACTCAAGTCTGCTGCATCCCAAAACCTGCTACTCTGCCCCTTGACCTGCCCTCGTATTGAAAGGCGTGCAGCGTGAAAAGTACAGCCCCAGTGGCAATCTACCTATACTATCTCCTTCCCTTTCCTCGGACCTGGAAAACCTGATAAGGTACTAGGCCCTTTGACCTGCCCTCGTATTGAAAGGCTTGCAGAGTGAAAAGGACAGCCCCAGCGTCACTCTACCTGAACTATCTCCTGTCCTATCCCACTTACCTGGAAAACTTGATAAGTTTCTCACAACACAATTTTACCTGTACGTATTTAAACCTGCTAGCTGAACTGGGTCTATAGCATTGCACAACACCCCTGCAAATTAGACTCTAATCCTACCACTGCTCCTCCTAAACTCAGTAAGCTAGTTTAAAAAGCCGCTAAAAAATTTCAGCGTTTTTAACTAAGCCTAATTAACCCTAAAATAAGGCTTGCCTTAAGAAAATTGAAATAAGGAATTTTGGTCAAAAGGAAATTAGAAAAGGAAATCTGGAAAAAGTGTAACACAGTGTTAGTGTACTTACCAAAGGAATACTAGATCATAGGAACCTCGTGGTTGGGATTAGCCCTGCTTCGCTTGCCCTCGCTGTGCTTGGGCTTGCTTCGCACCCCACCCTGCCCCCTAATTCCACCTGCCCCTACTACTGCTAGATTTAAGCCCAATAAACCACTACTCTCCCATCCTCAACCTATCCCAAACAGCCTCCACTTCTAATCCCCCTCGACTTCCTTTTGCTCATCCTCTGGATTCCCAACCCATACTCCATAGCCAAGTCAAACACCAACTATTCAGAATGAGACCCACTATGCTCCTCTCAGCAATAATGCTCACACTTTATCTCCGCAATATCTACGAAAATCAACCTTACCTTGGCTTTCACCACCCACAAAACCAAACTAACATGGCTCCTACCTCAAATAAAGCAGATCAACCCTTGGCTTACTTCAAACCTGTCCTTTCCACATGTAACAACCACCAACTAACTAGACCATGGTCCATCTCCCCCAAAACCAGATACTATAATAAAATTAGTAAAGCCCTGAAAATATTAACAACTGTCCAACTGTCTGATAAGGGATGGTGACATTCACCCTAATCCAGGGCCCACTATTCCCACAAGCCCTCCACCCAACACGGTCAACAATTTTTGTCCAAATGCTTGGTCCACAAACTCTCTCCTGACTTGTCATCTAAATATCAGGAGTATTAACATTAAGGTCCACAACCTTCATGCCCTCTTGGCAGTCTACTCACCTGATGTACTTTGTACCTGGCTGAAACCAGGAACTAAAGACACTGAAATTATTCCACCAGAGTATAACATACTCCGCCTAGACTGTGTCACTAGGAAAGGTGGAGGTGTAGCAATTATGTTTAAAAACACACTAGACATCATCCTTGCCCCACAACAGCACCCCCCAAATCAGTAATGTAGAAGCGTTCCTCTGCAAACTACAGCTTAAAATCAAATCCCTATACATCGCCTGCATATACATCCCTCCAGGTGACAACACTAATACCTTAGAAGACTTAATACAATGGGCTTTCATACATTACCCCCCATGAAACCATGGTGTTAGGGGATGTTAACATTGATTGGAACAATTATTCCTCTGAATCCCCTACCACCCATGTAAATCTTTATGGCTATACCAAACTCATATCCTCACCCACCAGGATAAATAAACCCAACTACAAAGGTAGTATCTTGGACTGGATACTTGTCAACCACGTAGACCTGTATAATGTAGGTATCCTCCCAGATGACCCAAGTGACCATCTACTCAATTACATCACTAAACAAAGTAAATGACCACCACCGAATTCTCTATAAAACTATCAGATCACACAAGAATTTTAACCTCGTCGCCTTTAATAATGAACTCAAAGCATGCAATTGGGCCATCCTAAAAAAATCTTCCACTGGATGATGCTGTAAACTATTTTAATTCTAAATTCCTCACCATCCTAGACTCCCATGCTCCTACCTGCACCCTCAGAGCCAAAGCCAAGACAGCACCCTGGCTTACGAAGGTAACCAGAACAAAAATTTTGGTAAAAAATGCATGGGATAAATGGCTTACCTCTAAAGACCCACTCGACCATATTAAATTTAAACAGTTAAGGAATGACACCAAGAAAGCTACACTATTAGACAAAAAACCTACTACCAACACATTCAGCATCAACATCAGAACAAACCTCAAAAAATTTGGACAGGCATTAAACTGCTCCACCCTGGCCAAACCACAACTCCCACCCAATCAGTTTCCAACCTAAAAACTCCAGAGGAAACTGCTAATATCTAACTTTTTTACCAAAATCATCCAGTCACTAGCTAGCCAGCTTACCCCCCCCCCCCATCAACCCCTTGCAGAATTCCTCCCCATCCACCACCCAACTATCTTTTAACTTCCAGCCTGTATTCACATCTACCATCAAATCCCTACTTACCAAGCTAAAGCCCACTACCCTAGCAGCTGATCTCCCACCAGAATACTTACAGAAATGTGCAGAGGCCATTGCATACCCCATTTCTATTATCATAAACTGCCCCTTGTCTGAAACTTATTGCCCATCTCTCTGAAAGGTCTCATGTCATACACCCCTTCATAAGGGAGGTAACTCAGTAGACCGTAAACCTCTAACTACAGGCCAATAGCTATACTATCACTACTGGCCAAAATAATGGAAAAATGTGTCCATAACCAATCAACCTACTACCTCACCCAAAATAAACTCCTGGCCAACTCTCAGCATGGCTTTAGGCCTCATCATAGCACCAGCAATCCCAAACAAAGCCTCTGCAAGTAAGGCATCTGCAGGGTCCTAAATCACTATATGTAGACCAAAATATATGACCAGCAGACCATAGAGACAGAACAACAATAAGTTAAATAAATAAAATGTACCAAACAGACCAGTTTTGGCTTGTATATTACAAAGCCTTTATCAATGTGAAAAAACAGAAAAAAATACACCAATCCAAAAGCCAATCACAGTTGTTCATTAAACCCAGGTGCAAAAAGACCTAGTTTGATTATCCATTTTTTCTCCTTAACATTGAGCAATTCATGCCAGCCAGATTTATTTTGTTGCAAACCAATAATTTTATCTGTAACTGTAAATTGAAAACATGCTGTCTTGTGAGTTACAGTGTGTTTAAAGAGACCGTTGGTGTCACACTGGTTCCTAATTTCACTCATATGCTCAGATATTCTATATCTCACAGCCCTGGACGTTTGTCCAACATAAAAGGCTGAACACTGACAAGTTGCTAAACAAACAATCCATTCCAAACTACAATTGGCAAAAAAGGAATCTCAAATACTGTACTAGTATTCTTACTACAAAAACAAGTGGTTTTCAGCATTCTACAACAATGCCTACAGTGCCCACATGGATGGCTCCCCTTAACAATCCCCCCTTCCATGGTACTTTGTTTTTTGTCCCTTGATTTAGGGCAACTCTGTGGTTAATTACTAATTTGACTCCACCGTTAATACCATAAACTCACATCAACACTCTCCCTACCCCAAAGAATAGAAAAGTCAAAACCGTCAAAATTACCAAAGTGGTATATGGGGAAATGGACCAATCAGTAGGTTTGTGACGACATATGGGTAGCACAGAGGGGCACTTATTGATAGTGTTTGTTGGAATTGGAATATTCTTATGGCAGGAAATAGATTATCAGGGTTCCTTGGGGATAGGTGTCTTTTCTCATATAGAAATGGGAGAAACTTAGCATCATATTTCAACCATTATACATTTTTTTATAATTAAGTAATATGAATGGATTTTGCACTTTGCCGCCGACCATTCACCTGGTTGTAACACAGCTATAACTCTAAAACCAATTTTAGTGAGGTTACAATATGCTGAATTTTAAAGTTTGGATTTTATGTACTGTTTTTTTTTTTTTCATTTATTTCAATTTTGTCATTTAATTGCTTCCACCGCATGGTTGGCTGGCTGCGATCATGGGATGGTTTAGCTCAAATTAAAATTTAACTGCTTTGGTTTTTGAAATGTTTGTAGTATTGAAAAAGGGTTTAGTCCCGAAAGCTTTGCTGTTATCATTAAAGAATTTTCTCAACGTCAGTGTTTTCTTTGGCATATTTCTTTTCATTTTACAGCAGGGATTCTATTTCGTTTATCTTTTGGATTGATGACACACTACAAATAGGGTGTATTTTTTTCTGTTTTTCACATTGATGAAGGCTTTGTAATCTACAAGCCAAAACCAGTCTGTTTGGTACACTTTAAACTTATTGTTATTCTGTCTCCACGGTCTGGTCATATATTTTGGTATCATCATAGCACTACCTCAGCCCTCCTATCCTTCTCTAACTATTAACATTAATCGAAACAATAAACTAACCTCCGCTCTAGATCTCTCTAAGGCCTTTGACATGGTCAATCACCAGCTCCTTATCCATACCCTGAAGCACCTGTCACTTAACTGCGGCCCTATTAAATGGTTCCAGTCCTGAGAGACGAGCAGTATTATGGAAAAATACCTTATCAACCTGACTTCCTATTACTCTAGGAGTCCCCCAAGGGTCCATATTAGGACCCCTACTCTTCTCAATCTTCATCAACAACCTACCCACTATCACCCACAAGGCCACCTGCATTCAATATGCAGATGACTCTACACTAATCTGCACAGTGTCCTCCTTAACTGAGCTCAAGATCCTAACCCAGAATACTTTCAATGAGGTAGAAAAATGGTTTGCTGACTGTCAGCTTCTCTTAAACCCCAATAAACCCAAGCTCCTAATCTTTTCCCCCACTAGTAAAACCTCTTCACCATTTTTACTTCAACTTCCAACAATGGCACTATCATCTCCCTAGATACTCTCACAAAACTCCTGGGGATCACAGTTGACAATACCCTAAAATAATGTCAATCAAGCACTCAAACCTGTCAACAAAAAACTGGACTCCCTCTATAGGATCAAATCTTTACTCACCCCATTAGCAAGAACTACTATTGCCCGATCCCACCTACTATCCAACCTACTGTATGCCTCCTCTCTTCACATTAACTTGAATAAAGTCAGTTACCAAACTTGCTAGCTGCTATAACCAAGTTGCCAGATTCGCCACAGGTACACCCTGTAGGGCCCACCATTTTATCAACCTAACTCAACTAGGATGGTTTGAATGGCCTAGTCTTGTGCAATATAACCAACTCATTATAGCCCACAAGGTTTTATACCAACCTGAATGCACACCTGCATTAAATGATATCATTAAACTATATAGCAACCTGAGGGCCCTACACTCTGCTGACAAACTGCTGGTGCAAACGACTAAGAGCAAAAATGTGGCAGGGGACTCGCTATTTGCCAACTCAGTAGGTAAAACCTGGAACTCACTACCTGACATACTCACTCTCCAACCCTCCCTAACCCTGTTGAAAAAAGCCTCAAACACCACCTTGAATCACAATGGCACTGTCCCTGCTTAAACCCTGACTAACTACTACCTGCGGTTGTGGAAACCCTGTCTAATTATATGCTGATAGATTACGTACTCTTAAGGGACCTAGTCCTAATATGAATGTCTTAACCTTAGCAAAGTCAAATGTGTTGCCTGTACGATTGCACCTTACTGATGAATGTAAATGTGTGTATATATATATATATATATATATATATATATATATATATATATATATATATATATATGGTTCTAGAGACAAGAGATCAAAACAGAAAAGGACGACTGAAGACACAGAAACGTAGAAAACACAGACAAGGAAATGATTTACAATTTACACGTAAAATGTAAGGTAAAGGTAGCTAATCAATGAAAACACCACTGTAACAGGGCCACCTGGGTTTAACATGAACACATGCATTAAATAAGACGGATTACACTCATGTCGGTAAGTGTATACATTTCAGTTATTCGACGATTTGTCGTGTGTGGTTGTGCCTGCCGTGTCTGCTTCATCTCCTGTTCCATATATATATATATATATATATATATATATATATATATATATATATAATTTATATACACACACGTTTGTGCCTTACTGATTAATGTATTTTACATGCATTTCCAAATGCCTCGATTGTCTTTATGCAACTGTACTTTTCAAACTGGAGCTTTTCTCCCTGAGCCTCCGCTGAAAATGGACATATATCCAGTCGGACTTTCCCAGTAAACAAATGTAAACTAAATAAATATGAATTGCACGTTTATTTCTCACCCGAAAGAAAATGTCTATTGTGACTAACCATCAACAAACAATTCAACAACCATGAAGAAGAAATCAGTTCATCACTCTCTGTCTCTATAGAATTTATATTCTTAAATAGTCCTTGAAAAGCAAAGTTATTTTAGCTGGTTCACTTGTGACATTAGCAGTCCATTCCCTTCTACATATTTTTTTGATGGTGGAAGGTTGCACAAAATTTTTGGGACACACACTAAAAATCATTATGTACGCAATTAAAGTTTATGTTGATTCACTTTTGTCATTCTAATTCCATCTTGTAAAATGTTTACACAACGGACAGCAAGATACTGAAAGGATGAATGGACTATATATAACTTGACTTTTTTGTTACAAGAAATAGGTTTAATTACAATTTTAACAACTTCAGTTCACTTGTACTTCATAAGAATTGAGCTTTCTGACCAAAACAACTAGAAACAGTTACAAATACGTTTACGCAAAATGATCATTAGACATGCTTTCTGTAATTTGAGTTGCTAGAATCATATGTCCTACATTATTAGGGAATCTCAGGCCTAATGTTCCATTATGAACAAGACATTTTACACCAGATATGCAACATCTGCTGACAAATGTGAAGTATTTTTCAAATATTTAGAAGAGGATAGAGTCCAAGTGAGTGTTTATTTTATGCCCCTTGCTGTTTAAACAGGTATCAGCAACTGGGGCACTGCACATTTACAAGAGCGTTCAGTAGGGAAAAGTTAAGTAGATCACAACTAGAATTACTAAGAGAAAAAAGAAATGAAAGGAAGATATGGTGCATTACCTAAAAGCCTCAATATCTATGTTTAACTTGGGTACCAGTCTAGCAGTCCCACTTTCTCTTATTTGCTGCAGTCACAGCTCTCAACCTCTTAGCACAAAAAATCTGGACATAGCCAGAAATAATAGGGAGACGAAGACCCAAAAACAGGGCAAATTTTCAATAAATGTGCTTAAACTTAAAAAGTTGCTACAACTAAAGCTATGCATTTTCTGCAGGATTTGTCACAGAAATCTAGAAAACCAAAATGTTTTGTTGAAAACACCAAAAATATGAAGCAAAAATGTGAACATTCTGTGAAAATCTGGATGGTTGAGAGTTATGTCTGCAGGAACCACTGGACAAACATAACAGAAAATGCATCAAAAATAAACTAGACAAATATGTTGTGCTTGTAGGTTTTAACCAGTATTTCTTTTTAATACTCAATGATGAAGACACTTATCCCTGCCTTGCAAACACTGAAAACAATAATCAATAAATTGGTAGCTTAGTGAAGAGTATTAAGGTCATGAACAGTTAAGTTTAAACACATGGTTTAGGGTTCAATTCTTTCAACCTATGTTTGCCAGCTCTGCAGCTCTAAGAAAATCTTTCAGACAGAGCACCCACATTTGTCCTTGCACAAGAGGCCTGTGTCTTACTTAACAAAAGAACAAAACTTGTAATTTTTCTACCTTTCTCACCTAATCAAGCTCCTTCTCAAATTACTGTATCTATTGGTAATCCACTAAAAAACCCAGAGACAATCCACCCTTTCTGCTTTCAAGCCCTCTCACAATCCTCTAAACATCCCATCTTTTATGTAGCTTCTAAGCTCTTCTGAAATTGTCAGTTATCATGCAACTTTAGCTATTGTGTTTTTTTTAAATGGTTTGCAACTATTGTAATTGTATGAAATTCTTAAAATATGTTCATGTTATTGTAACCCTTGGAGCTAGGGTCTGCACTGAAAATGGGCTGGTTTCTGGCCCAGTGGACATTCCTGGTAAAACAAATGTCAATAAATAAATAAATAAAATTAAACTATATGCTTCAAGTACATAAAGTGGCTTTATTCGATTAAAATATAACGGTACTAGGGTTCTCACTTAAATGCTGTCAATTAAGTATCAGACAACCACCCGTTTCAGTTGCAATCCATGGTAACACTTAATATTCGATTCCCACATCATGTCTAGGGTCCATCTAAGTTCATTAAACAATGTCAGGCAAATCGTTATTAACTGAAGTTGCTAAGTAATGACACATACAAATTTAAGTCGTGATATCCTTCAGAAAATGCACTGCTAACCCATAGCAGATATGTTCCTATTGTAGTCTTTTGAAACAGATCTTATGTTCTCCTGAAACTGTATCTGTAGCAAAACACAAACTGCATCACCATCAGTTTTTGGAAGCTTCCTCCCCACATCTGTTTCATTAAAAATCTCTTAGCCAACGGGCATAGTATGGTCTTGCTGGAGATGGACAGTCTTAAGCATTTGTACACTCAAATCTAGTCAGAGGAAATAGAAAATGCATGGCATAAACGCCATTTATAATGTAAACCTAGAGCACAAACCATCAGCCGTGTCATACTGGTGAATTGTAAAATGCATCGATAGTGTTTACTTCTGTACAGTTAAAAGGTAGTAGCAAACATTATGGAAAAATGCTGTCATTTTTTTGTATGTACCTGTGCAACTAAGTATAGATTATATATTGCATGTGTGTGTACGAATATTTGTTTATGTTTATATATTAAAAACACAAAATGGTTCATGCCGTAGTCTGACAGGTGCTGCTAACAAATTGCATAGCAAGGTTAAAGAGCTAGCCAGTGATGATAGTCATATTGTGTGCAGCCAATCTGTGTAAATCACACTGGGGACATACTGAGCACATGAATTACACAGAGGTGCAGAACGGGTATGTTAATACAATTAAATTGATGGTGATTTCTACAGCAGAATAGTGGGATAGAGCACACTTCAGTCTTACAAGGTTATGAGAAGTCGCCAGAAATACAGTCCTGCTTTACTGCGTAAAATGTTACAACACTGTAGGTACAGATCCAGATGTTACTTTATGCATCTGGCCAATGGTGAAAATAATAACAGAAGCACATGGGAGTATAGTTATATGTGGTTCATTCATACTTCATCTTGTGTAAATCTGAATGGACGTATTTACAAATTTCAGTTATGGCATTCTACTTAACACCTTCATGACTTGCCTACGTCTGACATTGTCCAAAATGGTTTACCCCCTGTCCACTGTATACAAATAGTGAAGTTGAGGTCTTAACTATGGCTTGCAAAACAGAGGAACAAGTAACTTAAGAAATGCAAGTATTTCAACAAAACTTTATTTTTAAAAGGTGTAAATAGTGCCCCAATATCTCTGGGTCTGAGATTTGCATGTAGTGGTGGCTCACACTGCACTGTGTTCTGACATAAATGGGTTCATACAGTCTTCCTCTTACTTTAGTACAAAACACTACAAAGCTAATCTAAAGGCTGAGGTTAATTAACATTTTGTATTGTATTTCTTCATGGCATAACACTTGCATTGAGAGTGCAATGTTGGTGTAAGCCATTTGTCATTGTTAAAGTTTAAGGAATGAAGTCTCACAAGCACCCATGTGCCTGGTCTGTGCTATTTCTCAATGTTTAGCACCACTGTTCTGGAAATGGCTCATGATTCACACACGTGAATTTATCTAGATTTTAAAAATCAAACAGTCTTACAGCTTTGTCCCACTGATAATGCATACAAAGGTTTAAGGACATGTTCAGCTATTCACATTAGCAAAATTCCAAACGTAATGGCAAACGTACCACCATACATCAGATTTTATTTTATTTTTTTTAATTTAAAAGCAAAACTGTACCTAGCAACAAACCTGAAGATCTATTATCGAAACTCTGGTATCAGAACAAGATACATGGACATCTGAAAAACACCACAGTAGTAATAACAATAATGTTATTATGATACTGCAATCAGTTGTTTTCAACATTTAAACAGTAGGTTACACAAAAAGCATTTGTTAAGCTTTCACTTACAGTGCTTTGTAATTAAGCAGGTCACCATATTGGTCAGCCATAGGGCTCTTTGTTTCTACTTGAGTGGTTCCTGTAACTGCAGTAAATTGACTCTTACATTAGAGCTGTAATACTTACCTTATAGCTTTAGGACACCTTAGGAAACCTTCTGCAATAGGCTCTCTCCAGTACCTCTAAACTTATAGTACTAGATCTCTGCTTTCATCTGAGATAATTCCACCCACCCCTGTTCTACTACCTATAATAGCACCTATTCGCTTTCATCTGGCATCATCCCCCTTCCAGTCCTCACCAGGTCTATCTTCTGGTGTTGCATCCAAAACAGTTCCTTCACTCACTAGCTGAATCACATATAATGATATACTCCTCTTTACTACCCCCTCTTTCACATCTTGTTCACACCATACCTCCTTACCTTGTTGAAAACCAGTTTCTTATGGGATTTCAGGTCCCAAAAGGCCATACTACCCCCAGCTGTAAATCATACTTACAGTACCAGATCCTATCCAACATCTTGTTCAGTCTATCAACATCTCAACCCCAGGCCATTAGCTCTAGATCCAAACACTATCACAAACTAAAATTCCTGAAGTTCATCACCAAGTATAGACTCAACCTAATACTTGGTGATATTGGTGATATTCCACCCTAACCCTGGCCCACTCACTTCAGATACACATACCCCTCTACTTGTAATCTAAGCTACAAACCTACAATTTATAGGCCAACTAACTCTCTCGCATGCACTTCTGGATGTCCACCCCTGAGATTCTCTGTTTATCTGAAACCTGGTTAAAAGACAATGAAGTGTTACCACCTGGTACAACATACACAGGCTGGATCGATAAATCTGAGTTGAATGTCACCATAGATGTAATACAACCTCCTCAGATTAATAACTCTGAGATTCTTGCACCAAATTGCAACTTAATAAAATAAATTAATATGTAACAATATATCTACATTTGAAGATATCCTGCACTGGTTATGTCACTACCCCCAAGAAACCCTACTACTTAGAGACTTTAACATAGACTGGGGCACCTGTTCCTTAGAATCCCCAACCACCCATATTAACCTGCATGCATTTACACAAAAATATAATCATATACCCCTACCAGGATAGGTAAACAAAAGAAAGTATACTTGACTGGGTACTCAAACAGTCACCCCAACTGTACCTCTGGTACCCTCCTTAGTGGCCTAAGCGATCACCTTCTCACAAAACCATTAATTCCCAACAACCCTTACTCAGAAAGGTTAGAAACAATAAAAACTTTGACCCTGCCAAATTCCAACAAGAACTAAACTCATGTAATTGGTCTATTCTAAAACAGAGGCAGTAGTATACTTTAACAACAAATTCTTGAGATCACCAAGGCAAAAACTGCACAATGGCTTTCTATAGAGTAAACTCAAAATTATCCTTAGAAAAAAAATCAATTTTACAAGACAAAAACAATACTACTGTAATTTACAGACAGTTTTGGGCAGGTTTAAATACAAACTTCAACCCAAAAATTAAAACCCACTACACTTTCTGCTGTCTCAATACTAATCAATCCATCTGGAAAAATATCTTATGGAAAAATTTATTCATTTTGGATCTTTCCAAGGCATTCGATATGGTTGATCACCAACTTTTAATCCACACCCCCAATGATGGCACAATAATCTCCCTGACCCATCTACAAAACTATTACATGTTAACCAAACTATCAAAACCATCAATAAAAACTAGGGTCACTTTACAGAATAAAAGCCTTCTAACCCTTTCAACCCTTCTGTATGCATCCATCATTGCATCAATCTAAATCTGGTTGGCTTGAACTACCTAGAATCCCAACTGATTATGGCTACTCTATAATAATACTCCTGCAAAAATATTATCACCCCTCTTCCTAGACTGCTTCGATCCTCTAACAAACTACTAATTCAGACTAAAATTAATAGCACATCTCTGCAAACTCTAAGTAGATTCTGGAACTCTTTCAGCTGATATTACCTTACTTTCCACCTTAGGTCAATTTAAAACTAGACTCAAACAACATTTGTCACTTAACTGGCTATGTCAATGTATCAAGCCTGGCTAACTCGAATGTCAAGTTAACCAGTTTACTGTAATTTAATAACTTTAACCTGTATGTAATGCTTCTCCGCTGAAAATGGACATGCATCCAGTCGGACTATCCCGGTCAACAAATGTAAAATAAATAAAAAATAAATAAATTGACTTAAGTGCATCCAAGGACATATTTGACATATAATGAAGAGTATCCTTGTACACCAGATCAGAGACAGATCCAGCACTAAGCAACCTAGGCAGATGCCTAGACACCAGCAATAACTTTAGTTTTAATTAAAAACCAAACTGTCCATTTATAGTTACATTTTTATTCTTTAAAGTTCAAGCTGCTATGCATGCATCCCGACAGAGGACGCATACAGAGCAACATGCGAGAGTTAAATGCACACTCTCAGGGATGCTTGCTTCTGAACTTTTCTGCAGCACACATCCTCAGGCTGCCTCATTAGAACTGTGGGACTGTCACTTACGCAGAGTGCTGCTGGGAGTTGAATAACTGTTGCACATAGAGTGCAGCCATAGACTAGACTGCTTGGGAGACTAACATTCTAGGTAGAGAAAGTGTGTGTGTGTGAAATACCCCAGTTAAGATGACAGGTTAGTTAGCTTGCTCAGACCCAAATCCTGCAGTGTGGCTACAGGTGACAAGAACCTTAATCCTCTACACAGACTACCAGATTGCTCACTTAAAAAATGTCCGTCTTTCTTTGGTTCTTACATTTTTGTTTCACTGCTTAATGGAATGAATCTTAAAAACTCAACAGGATGCATTTCTAAGGATTAAGAGAACGTGGTACTTTTCCAAGGAACGTGAGATTTGGGTACATTTCCAAGGAAAGTAAGATTCAGGTGCATTTCCAAGGAATGAGAGTTTCAAGGGAATAGAAACTTGCTGTTGCTCATGTACAATCTGTTTTTCATGTCAAGCTGTTTTGTTTAGCAAATGGCAGTCAGTGTTTTTGCTATAGAATTTCAAAGTAGTGTTGATAGCACACACGCCTTGTTGCATAAGGCTGTTGGTCCTCTTCCTACATCATATATATGGACTGCTGAAACTACAGTGCAGTTTAAGGGGGTGGGGGAGCATAGTTGCACTCCTGAGTCAGTTGTCCTTTGTACAAGATGTAAAAATAAGGCTTCATCTGTCTGTGTTAATGGTAGAATATGCAAGATCTTTTACATCCATCTGAGCAATCAAAATGAGTAGAGAAGTTCCCCAATGCCCTGGCCACATTTCCACTAGTAATATAAATACCACCAAAGGTCTCCCCTGAAAAGATGTTCCTAGACTATGGTTAGTCGGACTAACTAGGTGAACAAAAGGTATTTTAACTATAGAAGTAAATCCACGTCTGCCTTCATTTTAAAAGCAAAGAAAAAAATAGTATGCATACTGGTAATTGGGAAGGCAAAGATAAGTAATGGGATACCAGAAGGTCTGTGAGGGGAGCCCTTGTCCAGTCCCCAAGCCTAGGGCCCTATATGACCATGATCCAGTGCTGCATCAAACTCCTTGCCTTTTCCAGTTATTCTCTTTTGTCTCACTTCCTTTTAAGTGCATCTCATGAAGGAACTCGGGGAGTTTAGTCAACTAAGTCTGGTCACCTAATGGTAAAACTTAATGGATCTTTTAACTTGCAGCCTCCATCTTTCTTAGACAACAATTAAACCTTGAAAGTCTGTTTTTGCCGCACCTTGAAAGTCTGTTTTTGCCGCATCTTGGACAGTTTCCAAATTTAAGAACCAACTCGTACACAAAACTGAATGGGCTGCCTTTCAAATTGTTAGTCACTCAGATTTAAAAAAAAAATCTAGTCAATTATGCAATAGCTCAAATGCATAGTTAAAGTACATATTCAATGTACATCATTAGCATAATTTATTAAAATATATAGTTAGAGATATTATGAAGGCGGCTATTACAAAACTTATCAATAATGTTACAAAGGTAGGTTTTGAAAACGTGATTAGAACAGTCAGATTTCTGGATCATCCTCAACCCTGGCAGGAGGCTCCAAAGACATTGCCTTTGAAATACAAAGCAGCATTCCACAGAATCTAGCCAAAACCAAAGAGCCCAAACAAATCATGGTTAGAAGAATTAAGAAAATGAGCAGGTCAATAACAGGTTATAACTTTACTAAGATAATTGGGACCCATGATAAGAAATTTAAGATAAACTAGGCAAGGACTTTATTGGCATCATGAGATCAAATAACCAACCTGTGCAGTACTGGCATAATATTTTGCTGTCAAAATGTCACAGAAAGTTGTTAGGCATCAGAATTCTGCATCATAGACAGACTAGCTCCATGTGTAATAACCCGAGGTAAATAGCATTGCAGTATTCCAGCCATGAAGAAACCAAATCATGCATAAGCGTAAGTCAGCTAACTGAAAAAGATGTTTAAAATCAGAGAAATTATCAACAGGAGACTTGGCCGATTCCAGAAATCTAGTTTTTAATGGGGAAGATGACTGTCACCTATTACTTGTAAATTATGCACCTTCAACATAAATTCCCTTTTCTCATGCTTATAAGCAATACCTGAAGGCAAAACCTCAAGCATAGGAAACAACGGTGATATGACTGAGGACTTATCTTGCTGGTACTGACTTTTAACCAATTAATCATGTGGATGCATTTCATGTCCGAAGCAGGTTTATTTAACATCGTTACAGAATCTTGAAGGAAGGACAGATAGAGTCACCATGTCATGAGTGTAAGAATACAAATAAGCAATAAGCCTGACCAGTCTGATCTGTAAGGCTATGGAGCGAATCATTATGGAACTCATAAATGGAGAGATTGGAAACCTCCAATCACTGGACCCCACACAGTTTGGCAGCAGTGATGAATCCTGCCTCCTCTGGTGGTGATTTCTTTTAGAGACAATTACCAGGCTATATATAAGGAAAGGAGGTACACACTGACTTTACCTTGACCTTCCTAAAAGCATTTGACATTCCCCATTCAGGTATTATTGATAAGCTCACCAGCCTGGGCATAACCAGACATCACACCGATGATGTATAAACTGGCTCTCGGACAGATCCCATAAAAAGAAAGTATGGGATCTATGGTCTGTCTGAATCAGACAGAACAGTAAGTGTGGTGCCTCTCAATCTGTCTGGGGCCTCCTGCTGAAATATACTCTTCTCCAGAGCAGCACAGCAAGCGGAAGAATTGTGTGCTGATAAGTTTCGCGGTTGACTGCAAACTGGAGTGCTATAGAGAGAGAGTCGGACTGACATGACCTCCCCATCCTCCAATATAAATGAGAGACTGATATACAATGGTCTCAAGCAATGTGCTCCAATAAAAATGCAAAAAAATGTATAATAGAAATTTGAGTAACAGCGAGTATGAACCTACAACATAGAAAGTCTGAGATCCTAAGAAATCTCAAGAAAATAAGGGATCTAGGGACCCAAGTAGATAGCTTGATAACCACCAAGGTTGTTGCCAAAGTGGTTGAAAATCCTTCTGTGTGATCACAAATCTCATCAATCTAATGAGCAAGTGGTGTCCGCATGTCCTCTACCCTTCCCTCTCAGGACACATCAGACCCATTATTGAGACCTGATGTACAATTGGAATGTACCTGGCTAGACATCTCCAGCAGCTAACCAGACAGCAGAGAGGATTACAAAAGGGTTTACTGGCCTCATAATAGTGCCCTATGCAGCAAGTTCTCTAAGCATAATTGCATTCTCTGAGGCGGTAATCTCTTTCTCCAGAGCCCCTAGTCTCCGCACGTACAGAGCCAACATGACCCATCTTTGCTGGAACAACCAAATCTACTTAGCAAAATAGGGACATAAACCGCTACAGCAGCTACAGGCTGGAGGAACAATTACATAGACCCTTCACAGAGACTTCCCTATGAATCACACAGGGTTCCCTTCCTTAGTATGGAGCAGAGGTCTATCACTATAAGAGGGGGCCTATCACTATCACTGGTAACCAAGTCCACACTGGGATCACACCAACAGCACTACTAGATAAACTACATGGGAACAAGCTAGAGAGATAAGGGTCAAGGCTACTAAAGGTAGGTGGTTCTAGTCCTAGGGAACTACTAACTAATAGTGAATTCCGCTAGCCCCTATAAGAATGGAAATGTGAACATAGAGTAACATAACCTAATAAGACCATAAAAAAGGTGATCAGCAATGCATCTTTATTATAACTCTGTGGTACCACATACAATGGGAGGAAGGCTGAGGAGAATCGACCATAGATGCAATCTACTGAGTAAATCGAGGAAGACAGGAGGAAAACCAGTGTCATACATCACATGAGACGGCTGATGTTTTAATGCCTTCACAGCAAATCATTAATTTTTTTTTCAAGTATGAATTTATTATGAATTAACAGATTTGTAAAAAGACTGGCAAAACTATTACCAGATTAACTATTACCAGATTAACAAATCAAGATAGGAATAGCAGCACACGTGTGAGTTATTTCAGGACCATTTTAGTTTATTCTAATACCAGATTGCCCAACTGCTCTGAGCTAGGTCGCCATCAGCTTAAAATCACATGACTGGAAACCTGCATCATAGTCAGCACTGTGCAGGAAGATTCCAAAACTTAGCATATTTTACAGTCCCACCCTATCCTAAATCATGATTACTATGCTTTGATTTTATGTAAAAACCGGCAAGTGGTTTTACAGTGATCGTCCTCATCTCTTCACTGCTTCATCTCACTGACCCACAATGCATTGCTCTATATACTGGTTTACCTTTGCTGCAGGGCCAGAGAACTACCGGAAAGAGTTGCAGCATTTGTTGCCTGCATGTCTCAGTTTCTATCAACACCAAGTTCATGAAGATTCTTCATCCTAGAGTACAGTGGTGCTCAAGATGAATTACCTAGTCATAACATCCCGGTTGCAAATAGCATCTCTATTTTGTCAAGGAGGAGAAAAATTAGCATCTCTAATTGTGTTATGGAACAACGTTGCAAGTAGTTTTCACTTGTGCACATAACCAACATTGGATGTACAAAGTTTTATGAAAGCAAAATCTTACACACTGGGCAACAATGCTATCTTGGAATGCCATATTAAAGAAGTGAAGGATTTTCTTTGCTACGCAAATGACAAAGGTAACCAGATAAACCAATTATTGTTTAGTCAATTATATTGGAACAGATTACATAAAGGTAAACACATCCAGCATTAAATGGACAAAAATGTGAATCCCAGTGTCATGGACTGCAACTACCAATAAGAAAATGATTTTTGATTAAAATAAATATATATATTTTTTTCATCCTTTGACACACATGCATATGACATCTTTCATTACCTGCTACCTTCCAAACCTCACACTACTGCTTCATTACACCAACACATTTTATTACATAAGTCATACCTTATAGACTGGAATAAAATAAAGTTCAGGACCTCCTTTTAAACTACAGTGGCACACTGCATGACAATGATCAGAATAGCTTGCACACGGAGCAGAGTTGCAGTACATTAATGTTTGCATTCTCATCTACATGTAATCATGCAGAATGCATTGCTTAAAGTCATTTGTCAGCTTCTGTAGTGCAGCTCGTCTCCCAGATATTACAGCACTTGATAAGTACAGCATGACAAAAAATTAATTTCAGAATGAGCCAGAATAATGAAATGATCTGTGCAAATGATTATATTTATCATTCTGATGAGATATAAAGTTAATTAACTTCGAAGGGCAGACTACCATCATTTCCATAAATTACTACAGCGATGAGATTTGAGTGCATTTCTTGCACTTCAGTTATAAATTGCTTTTACCTGTTGACCGATAATTTTCATAGTCATGCTTGTCCTCTTCTGTGTGCGTAAAAAAAAACATTTTAGTTTAAATAACAATGATGCGAGCACCAAGGACTTTAGAGATTACCAATTCATACTCCCTAGCTATTACTGCCAAACAAGGAAGTTATGGCATCACCATTAACAATCTCCAACATTTCTGCTGTAGGGGTGGCTATTCTGCCAGACTACAAAGACTGGCCAGCTCATACACCTGGTTATTCCATGTATATGAAGTTGAATCTTAAGCAAAGTACATCATAAAATGCAAAGACAACTAAAGGTTTTATAACTACTCCAGAGCTCTAGTAAATGTATGAATGTTAAGATTTTGACATTACTTGAAAGGAAGCTATAGTGCATCTAAGGACAAAGAAATTCACAATGGTAAACTGTGTGTACTCAAAACGTGGCAAGTCAAACGGCATTCTGTATAGTAAGTCCCCCCCCCCCTCCGAGGACTTCAAATACGATAAGTAGACCACACTAGGGGATGTTAATTGTCCACAGCACTCTTTATAGGAATGAGTGCAGTGATTGCATTCTTCTAGTTTACCACAAGTTACTCAGATGACCTGATGAACCAACGGTATCACAAAAGCTGCCAACATGCTGGAATAGATCCCCCAGAAATTAGTCCTTCATTTTACTGAATCATTAACTTGAACATAATACTCTGATTTGCTCAGCTACAACTCCAGTAGAGTTATGGTCAGCTACCCAGACCACCTTTAATACGATAGAAAACTGGCTTTCTGAACATAGTCTGATCCTAAATCCCCAAAAAACTAAAAATGTTATTTTCACCAACACGTAGGTCTACCGCTTTCACCTTTACCGTAAAATCAAATGATGGCACAATAATCTCCCCTGACCCCTCTACAAAACTTTTACGTGTCATCATAGACCCTCTAAAAATTTGACCTACATGTTAACCAAACTATCAAAACCATCAATAAAAACTAGGGTCACTTTATAGAATAAAAGCCTTCCTAACCCCTCCAGCAAAAATTGCCATAGCTCGCTCTCACCTTCTTTCAACCCTTCTGTATGCATCCCCTCTACTCTCGAGTTTGAACAAGACTGTCCTTAAACTCTCAATTTGCTACAACCACATTGCCAGGTTTGCCACTGGGCTGCCTTTTAGGACACATCATTGCATCAATCTAAATCAGCTTGGGTGGCTTGAACTACCCAGCCTAATCCAGTATAACCAACTGATTATGGCCTATAAAATCCTCTATAATCCGAACAATACTCCTGCACTTAAAATATTATCATACCCTATAACAATCCTAGACCGCTTCGATCCTCTAACAAACTACTAATTCAGACTAGCAAAATTAATAACACAGCCGGTGATTCTCTTTGCAAACTCTGTAAGTAGATCCTGGAATACTCTTCCAGCTAATATTACTTTCCACCCTAGGTCAATTTAAAACTAGACTCAAACAACATTTGTCACAACCTGCTATGTCAATGTATCAAGCCTGGCTAACTCTCTAGAATGTGTAAAAATTTGCTAACCAGTTTACTGTGTAATTTAATTTAATCCTGACTTGCGCTCAGGATCAGCTGTAACCTGTGGAACTTGTTTAACTTGCTTACTTATGTAATCTCTGTAAATAGTCTGTTTGTAATATGTAATGCTGGTATTATGTAATTCTGTTTCTGCTTACCCTTGGAGCTTTTCACCCCAGGCCTCTGCTGAAAATGGACATGCATCCCAGTCGGGCTATCCCGGTCAAGAAATGTAAAATAAAATAAATAAATAACAGATATCCTACCTATACTTGCATTTAGAAAACATGCCTCAACACGCATCCTCATTCACAAATGTGTTTAAATGTAAAACTTCTGCAGAGAAAATCATTCAGAATCTCAGTGCAGTCAGTTGATCTATAAAACAACTTTGACTGTAGATGCATCCTTCTTGGCAGAAATTACTAATTATCATCCTCAGTAGACATAAGTTTTCAAATAAAGTGAATCCCTTTAGTGGATAGTTAACTCTCAAAACGTGTCTGAAAAGAATACAGAACAAATAGTTGCACAAGAAAGAAAAAAGTAAACATACTAAAAGCCTATACAGATACTTGTCCAACAAGAGCTAAAATTTATCTTTTAGGACAAAATGCAATACCTCTGTGCAACCACTTAAGCTAAAACACCTGGATACATTTTAGAACAAACTTCTGGTGGAAACACAATCGTCCACCAGCATAAAATGTTTCATTACTAACTTTATACATCATGCACATACTAGTGAAGCACATAATGAAAAATAAAGGAACCTGAAGCAGTGTTTCCAAGACTCATGCACTGTCTTGTAACATTAGCAAAAATGTTTCACAAAGTAAAAGGTACATGTCTGGAAATCTTTGGATTCTAAAAGAAGGCATATGTTGTACAGAAAAGAATACATGTTAGTGTTTTAAGCCCTCCTACTCAAATGCTGGAAAGGTAGTAAGTAAATCATCATAATATTCTGTTTGCCGTCAAGCATGGCTTTAGACACAGCTGTGGCACAGGTATGGTCATAGTCGAGCCAAGCCATACAATTTATAGGTGTAGTGACTTATGTAACCTTAAAGGACATCCATGCCAAACATGTAAAGCATTAAACACTTTGTTCAGAATACCTCGCCTGCATACCTTAAGCCAAGATGGCACTCATTCTCATTAAGAAATTCTCAGCCTTAACACGTGATAACTTTATGTCAATGATATCCACGGCTATTCAATAAATTCCCCTTTCCAATTAAACCATGCCAAATAGATACATTATACAAGGAATTGTTTGACTACATGGTCAAGTGCAAGTTCCAAAATGGGGATCTGAGGCATCAAGCTTCTCAGTGGCCAGTGGGCTTTGACCTTTCTTACCAACCCACGATGAGTTGTGCTTCAGAGACTTTCAAGTACTTCAAGACCTTTGACTTGGTGCATTGTCCTTCACAGTGTGGCAAACTGCCTCATGTACACAGACAACCCTCTCCTCTTACCTCCCCAACACTCAGACTTGGGAGAGATGTACTTATATCACCAAATTGGAAGCTATGCACTCTCCAGCAAAGACCGGACTAGCTGGTCAAAAGAAGAAAGTCAACACCTGCACCACACCACATGGAACACATAACCCCTCCATAACACCAACTATTGCAGCTCTCACTTAAAACACAAACCATACACCCACCTTCATGGAAGCACTCAACAGAAATTTACCCAAACAGCAGAGAATTCCAAGACAGAAATGCAGTCGACCAACACAACACAGAACAAACCACAGGACACATAGCTCACCTCCACAGCATGCCCCTCAACCTAAGCCCCCAAGACTAAATGCTTTGCCCAATACACTAATCATAGGGGACTCAATAGTGGGGCACACAGATGTCCCACTCACTAGGTTGAATAAGGAGAAGGCAACAGTCAGCTGTCTATCACGTGGCAGAACACGACAACACACGCACTCAGGTTACTCCACAAGTACAAGTATGGCTCTGTCATTGTCCATGTGGGTGTGCATGACCCGAGATCTACCTACCTGGAGTGCATGAAAAGAGACATGGTGGAGCTCTCTGATTATGTGGGGCAGGCATGTATGGCACCAGCCCTGAACAGTATCCTACCATCACCGAGAATGATATTGCAGTACAAACAAAAAAGAAATTACTTCAACAATTGGCTAAGTTTCTGGTGTCATTCTAAGGGGATCCAGTATCTGTCTGCTTGGGATAACATTACTGACAGACCTTGATGCTTTGCCAGGGATGGCCTGCATCCGTCACCCTTGGGTTTCTGGGTACTGGCTAAGGCTCTTACCACCCCTATAGTGCCTTTTTTAGCTGGAGTTCCAAAGACCAAATTACCACCTTAACAGCTATAAATAAATGCAATCAGAGGGTCATGCTGCTCGAGGCTAGAAGTCTAAACCTCAAGATGCACTCACTCAAAGCACTCCTCAAATAGAGAACATAGACATTTGGGCTGTAACAGACCTGGTTTAAAGCAGCAGAAAGCACCCCTGTTCTACCAGACTAACTCATTCCATACCCTTCGGCCCTGAAACATGCACCAAAGCTCCAAAGGTGGTGGTGTCTCCATATTCATAAAGGATATACACACCTCCAGACTAGTAGTGCAGCATAATGCATCTGAGATACTTCAGGTACAACTAACATTAGGTAAGACTGCAATCCAAGTCATAGCCTGCTATAGGTCCTCAACAATCTCCCTAGACTCTCACTCCACATTCCTAAGCACCTTGGAATCTATAGAGCTGCAACCCAACACAATCGTAATAGCAAAGTTCAACCACCCCTCCATCAACTAGGAAAACTACTCGAGCAGCAATGCACTTGCCCAATGCTTTCTGGAATTCATCAATTCCAATGCCGTGGACCAGCTCATGCTTAACCCACACTGGAGGAAGCAACATGCTTGACCTGGTTATTAATAACATGGGCAACCATTGCTCTATACCAATAGTCAATTCCTCCCTGGTTAGATCCGACCAAAATCTCACCACCATGGAAATCCACATCTTCACCCACACTCCTCGCAAAGGTATCCACCATGAAAAACTCCAAAGCTGACCTTGGACTCCTAAAAACAGAGATGGCTAACTTCACAACACCCATGCCAATGGAAAATAGATGCATGACTGCCGAATCATACACCAATGCACTGTGCGAACATGTACATAAATGCAAGGAACTAGCCATACTCAACAGAACCAAGATGCTCTCCTCCAACAAAAAGACAGTTTGGTGGTCCCCTGCCATTAATAAACTCTACAACAGAAGAAGAAAAACTATTGCAGAAAAAGGTGATGCCCCAAGACTTGAAAAACTCCCTGATTAGCCTCAACAAAAAGTTGAGATCTCTCATCAAAACCTCCAAAGCAAGCTATGAAGGCAGAATTGTGGCAGACATTAAAAACAACCACAAAGTCTTCTTTAGTTATAAATCAAGAATCACCATGGCAATACACAAATTTCCACCGAGTTACTGCACAATGGTACCTCCTATACTGAGCCAACAAAAATGGTCATCGTATTGGCCAACTGAGTCAATGCAAACTTAACCCCTCTCTCCCCCACTAAAAAAACGATCTCAATAGCAGAAGAATGCCAGGCACCCTGTATTACTGCAGCAGAGGTTAAAACTGCATGGTCTAAGGCCAAGAAGACAGCTTTCATGGGACTAGACAATATCCCTGGCTGTGTTCTACATGAATCACAAAATGAACTGGCACCACATCTGTGTGCTCTGTCCCAGGGGAAGAGTGTGCTACTGAGCTGCAAGACTGCAGCCCCCCAGCAGTACAAAAGAAAGGAAAAAAAGAAAATAAATAAAACAACAAACGCGAGTCCTGGAACTCATGCATGCGCACTCGCAGCATTTCCAGAGTCCAGAACTCACTCGTGCACACTCACGCCATTTCCCCGAGTCCAGAACTCATGCATGCACACTCGTGCCATTTCCCAAAGTCTGGACTGCTACTGGACCAGTCCAGAGCATGCACACAGATTCTGGACTGCTGGTGAGACAGTCTGGATTAGAAAGACAGCCTATAACAGCAAAGATCTCAGATGTATATGCAGTTACTACTGCATAGACTGGAAGGGGATTGGACTGCAACATGTGCAGGCTGGAGTCTGCTCTCACTCGAAGGACAGGATTTTGGCTCTCTCTCATTTTGAAACTGGAGCTTGGCTGACCGGAATTAAGTTGCAGTTTTTGGACAAACTCTGCAAGTACTTGTTTATACTAATGGAAGTGTGTGTGGATGTGTAATGCCCCAGTAGCTAGAAAGAACTCAGAAAATATACCTGGGTGGCTAGACTCAAACCTTGCACCTTGAGAGTAGGCAGCAAGAGCTTGAATTCCCTACTCACCACCACTTGTGAAATGTTTTGCCTCATTTTAGTTCTGTTCCTGATAACATCCGTGTTTTTTCTGGATTTTGAATTCACTAAATAATGACAGGCATTTGAATTTCAGACTTCATATTCCTCAGAAAGTACATGGATCAGACAATCTAGGAATCTGTTAGAAAAATATGTATTAATGTGTGTATTAAGTAATATGCTTAGTGCATTTAGAAGTTGAAAAGGGTTAACACATTTATTCTATTTCATACTTCATAAATCTGTACAAACTGCAGTTGCTTTATGACCTTGTAGCTAAAATCCTGCTTGTGCCTTGGAAATTTACTGAGAAGCAGGTGATTTCTGCTTGCGTTAGGAAAATAATGAATAGAACAATACTACTTGTATGAAACTTAGACAAGAAGTTCCGCTGTGGTGTGAGAAAATACACAGCTGTAGAAGTTACAGATAATTATGACAAAGCCTGCTTGAATATATGAACTGCAATCAGCATTTGCTTGCATCTGAATTAGAAGAGTACCTTGAAAAGTAACACTGTACAATAGAAGCTTGTAAACGGATTAATGGTCACCAAGGACAGGTTGTTTTTCTCAAAAGTTTCTCACAAATCTAGTCCTGTCAGCAGAAAATCTGAGTAACATCTGCTGTAGAACAATGCTAAAAGTTGTGTTTGATTACGTCAGCTTAAAAGGTCATGTCTTGTAAAACAGTATAAGAATGAACATACTTCCTGTTAGTAGTTAGACAAATCCTTGTATTTGCATGTTTTTGTTTCCTTGCGGCAAGTAAATAAAAGCGCCTTAACTGAACCTTACGTGTATTGGTCTTTGAAGTTTTTTCCTTTGACAGAATTAAATCCCCTTCCCCAAAAGTCCCCATAAGATTCTAATTTTAAATACTATTGAACTACGCCTCTACAAATACACATCCACTAGTGTTATTTAAGTGCAGGGTTCAAAGGTGTCCGTATATTCAGTGGTCTGTAAAGCCTCACTTTATAGAATTTGTGCCGGTAAAATCGATTTGCTTTTATTTATTTGAGGTAAATGCAATAAAAAGTTTAGATCAGTACTTTACTACTTAAGGTCAGTACTGGAAAAATGTACCAGACCATCTGAGAAAAATGCTGGTGTGTGTTTGTGATATAAAATCAAAGGACAAGTACTTTCCACATAATCATGCAGGGGGAACATATAAATGGTTTCACATGTCTGTATACCTGCTCAGGGTACAGTATCTTAAGTCCCAAGAACATTAACAGCGTTCCTTTTAATAAGCACTCTTCAGTCTGACAGTCTTGACCTCATTGCACTGTGTGTGAGTGTGTTAGGCAAAACGACAATGTAATCAGACATTCACCTCCCATGTTGTCTTTATTGGTGGTAGTTTGCTGGCTCTGTCTCTGACTGTTTGGAGGGGGAAAATTATTTTGACTATGGTAGTATTTTCAAGGTATCATTCCTGTGAGAATAGATAGGTAGGACTGCTCGATCAAGACTATTTAGCATGAAACATTTTTGATAGGGCCCATGGATGTGGCGAAGGTGGTCACTTGCATTATAGTAATTAGAGTTAGGACTTATTTTAGTTAAAAAAAAATGTAAATTAATTCATGTTTTCTTATTTTGTCAAATGTCTCAAGTTAATTGTTTACGTTTTAAGAAATCTGCCAGGCCTGGTGTTTCTGTTCTATGTGAGAAACACAAATTATTTATCTCTGCTTCACAGTTCACATGTTTTTTTTTTTTTTCATTGGTTAAACTGTCTCTTCTGTTGAGTGATAATTAAATACACAGTGAAATTCTGGGCCTTTGTCTGAAAGATTTCAAACTTGCATAAAGTACAGCACTGCTGGTGATTCCCTGCTGGGTGAGAAAGTAAACCTGTGTGTGTGTGGTGTGTACACACTTTTTTGTTATTGTATGTGATGGATACAGCTGCTTTATGTTTTACCTACTCTGTTTCGTTTTCTTTAAGAAATCTGCTTGGCCTGGTGTTATTGTTCCATGCGAGAGGTTGACAGATTTTCTAGGCTGTACATTTCATGTGTTTTTTCATAGGTTAAATTGCCTCTTGAGTGATACTTCCAACAGTGAAAGTTTGGGCCTTTGAACGACTTCAAGCCTGCATAAAATAAAGCACTGCTGGTGATTCCCAGCTATGTTTTCGCACATACACTTCCATTTGTTCATCTGCTTTTTAAAACCTTGCAATTTTAAGCTTACCACCCCTACTGTAAATTGAGTTTCATAATCTCCTTCCTTTCTACACTTGTGCCAATACCTTGAATTATGTATTTGCCTTTCCTTATAGTTCTATTGAAAAAGTGGATTTTGCTTCATTGTCTGTTCCTACTGATTTACATCATCTGAATTCATTAGCTAGCTAGCTGTTGGATAAAGTAATTTATACACTCTAGCAAACACTTCTTTTTACATCATGGTCAGTGGATTTTCCATGTAGTGCACTGGGAGGTAGCCTCTTCAATTCAGGCTGGGGAAACGCTTGAGATTTCCACATGTAGCTTTATTGGCTGTATGGCTTATTAAATCAGCTCATCTTGTTTTTAGTGCCTTTATAAATTCTGTTCAACTGAGTACCTCTATAATGCAAGTCAAGTACTTCAGCAACCAAATAACACTTAGAATTCAAATTATTTGAATCCTTGTGCCAGCTAATTTCCACCACTATCCATTCCTTTAAATCCTATTAGTAGATAGCTCAGAATGGTAAGCTAGATTAACATTGGCTGGCTTCTGTCATAGTAGTATATATAGTCTTAAAAAATTGCCCTGTTTAGATCACAATGTGTCCTTCTTGCCCTCTGCCCCACCTGGCCTTCAACAGCTTCCAGCACCCCTGCCTGTCACACTTAACATCGTAAAGTCTATTAGCTTCACATTTCCAAAGAACTCATTGTGTCCTCCCAACAAAATTCCTTCAAACCTCATCTTCCTATTATCAGCACTCCAATATCTCAAATATAATAAAGCAAAGCAAAAGCCATTTACCTACAAACTGGGCATTAAGGAAAATCAAGCAAAAATGCCTCTACCCATACCATCCTATCCATAACCATAAAACTTAATGGTGACCAACACAAACCCAGATCCAACTCAACATAGTCAGGCACTAGGCAGCTTATGGACTTCTGGATGGGTAGTAAGAGCCAAGCTAGGGGCGAGTATCTGATATCTCTGATGAATAGATGTACCAATAAATCACCCCCTACAAATCAAATCTGTGGGTCACCTTTGGGGTGAACTGCTAGGCTTTTAAGGGCCCCAATTGTCATTAACCTGGTATATACCCATGATCCTGCATCACTATCAGTTCCTTTATCAATGCCACCTCACCTGTAGTCCCAACTTGGCATTCATGTATACCATACTAATTTACAACATATTTATAAGCAAACTCCATGAAATACATGCATGGATAGGGTGAAGATAGATAAAGGCTGCCAGCCTAACCAGATAGAATTTTGTAGATAATTCTGTCATTTGTAAATATTAATGTAAGCCACAGGCTTGCTCTCTTAAATGGTAAAAGACTGCATTGAATATTGAAAAGCAAAAATCTAACAGTGCACTCTGCTGTAACAAAGTTGACAAGTCAATTCCTTGACGTCAAAACTCTGAGCCGATAGGTCTGGATGAAGGAATTCTGCCTATTGTTTTGAGGAAAGAGTTAATGGCTAGAATTTGCATACATAATTTATTTTTCTAGTCCCTGACCAGCTGCAAGATCAAAGGGGTTGTTAATCTCAGAGTCTGTTAGCCTGGGAAACAAAAAGATCTAAAAAGAAATGATGCAATCTGAAATTAATCAGTGGTACTGTGTTATCAATTTAAGCACAGAAAGAATCAAAGCATTAGAGCTTTTTGAACATCCAACATCACCAGCACTGCTTTGCTCTATATGCAATGTTATTTAGAACTGTGTTTTCTCTTAGATATAGCTAGGAAATAGAAAGATTAGACTAGTTTGCTTTTCTGTGATGTCAGAACTTTTCAACAGTATTTTAAACATTTCAATGTGATTTCTTAACTCAATTAACACGGTGTAATAAGTACTGTCTTGTGTTATTTATTATTAAATATTTGTAAACGTTTAACCTGTTTTATGTAAAGTTAAATTAAGCTCTGGAGTACATTGCATGTATATAGTGATACTGTGCCAAGTCACTAATAAGCCTTGACTGTTCAGTCACACCATTTGGATAATACTGCACAGGAATAGGGTTGGGGGGATGGCTTAATGGTTAAGGTGTTTGCCTTACAAACACAAGGTGCAGGGTTTGAATCTCACAAGGGATAATTGGCTAAGCTTAAAATGGCTCGCAAGGGCAGTTAGCTTAGTACTAATCTATGAACCTATGTATAACTGGACACCCTTTCACAAGGGACTTTTAGCTGATATTGTTGGGTGGTGGCAGCTGATACTACCTTTTAGTACTGGGCAGAGAAGGGGCACAGCTGGAGAACCTGTGCCAGCCTTCCCCAGGAGTGTCTGTCTGGTTGCATACAAGTCTTATCTCAAAGTGCATATGAGTCAGGTATTTGGGCAGGGACGTGAAGCACTGGTTGGACAGACTAGGCCAAGATCTGGACCCTATAGCTGTGCCAGTGGGGACTCTTACTGGGGACCTGGAGAGAAAGGGAGAAAACAGCCCCAGACTGACTGTGATCTCTGTGTGCTCTTAAGGGAAATTGTACTTTACTGTGTGTGTACCTATTATCCTTTCCCTATATGGACGCCCCTCACTGGTGTTAGTGGTGAGGCTTGAGGCTCCTCGATTGCTGGGCCAGTGCATGGGCAGAGATAGCATTATACAGTGCTGGCATCATTGCCGCCATAGAAACCCGGCTCTGCCAGGAAATAAAACAAAGAAATTTCCCACCAGGCTATAACATTATGATATTATATGGAGCTAACAATAAGCGGTTAGTGACCGTTTACAAATTAGATACGCCCCCCCACATCCTGCCACCTTTCTCAAACTCAGAAATCATACTAACATTGCATAAAACTTGTAAGACAGTTACCATCATGAGTACACACCTACTCTCATGGGTGATGCAAAACTCTGGAAGATATTCTTTGCTTGCCCTCCTCAAAAATCACTTTCGTAACCATATTGTGTAATGTGAATATTGCTTGGCAAACCACACAATCTGAAAACACAGCCAATATTATACATCTGTACAATTGCACCCAAAACTATACCCACACCAGCTATATGGAACAAAAAAAACAAGTCACACAAAGCACTGGAATGGATGAATGGATCCGGACATTATCTCCAAAGTATTATTACCACAGATTTTTGTTAGACAGCCTAATTGACGATTTACTAGTCTACACCATAATGTTAAAAGTCAACAGCCTCAAAGGCAGAGAGAGACCACTATGAAAAATTATTTTTCATTTGGACAATTCTACCAATACACTAACTCTCCTTAAATGGAGGTCACTAAATACACTCCCCATAGGATTATGTCTCAGAGTTCAATCACATCTTCCTAGGAGTTCTGACCATACTAGTCTTCCTCAGAACAGATCATCAGTACTAGGCCTTTTCAATGGCCATCCTTAGCAACCTAAACAACTCATGAAATATTCAAAGTTTGGAAGGTGTGGAAAAAAACAGCTCCCACTTTACAATACAGGCAACTAAGAAACCTAACTAAACACCTTATTATCAAAGACAAGAAAGTGCATTACTCAACTAATCAAAACGTACATACTGGCAAACCAGAACTGTTTGGGGACAGTGTAAATAAAGTGTTGAATCTAGGTAAAGCTCTATTAATAGTCTCATATAATTCATGCTCACATCAGCATTCAGCTTCTGCCATTTGGCTAATAGCTCCAGATACTGTTCACCATACGTGGGCATCTTAAGTATACAAAGTCCCCTCGGTATAATCCCTCTCGTGTGGCAGACCTCAAAGTGCTGACGTTGTGTTGTCAGTCTCTTAAACTTGAGAGTCACTACTGACAGGTTCACACATCCAGACACTGGACAGATGCTTAGGTTCAGGGTGTCAGCTAATTGCAATAGTTCACATGTAGTATACCTGGCAGTGTGGCAATGTTGCCCCTCATTCTATGTCTGTAAAATAGACAGTTAAGTTACGGCATAGGATGAGGGAGCATCTATATGCCATTAGGGTTAAGTACATGCAAAATGCATTAGCAAAATGCATTAGCAAACCATTTTCTAGTATTTGGGCTACGATATAACTTTAAATTTATGGTCATAGACTATGTGCAGCTCATAATTAGGGAGGGTAACATCAGAAACAATGCGGAGAAGAAAGAAACCAACTGGATAGTATGGCTGAAAGCTGATAAAGGCTATGGCCTTAATGAGAGAGCCTCTATCAAACCTATTTTGAGATCTAGGAGTTTGGTTGTTTCATATCAACCTTATAAATACACAGAGGGTGTCTAGCCTTTTTCACCTTTGTCATATATATAGATTTGTGATATTATATATGTGATCAGGGCAACACAATACTGTTTTAATGTAGAACTGAGGTTGGAAATGAACGCAGCTTTGATTTTTAGCTAGGATGAGATGTATTGAGTTTGTGCCCATGTCTCCCTTTTGACTACATAACATTTATGGCTAGTGAAATATATACATTTATGTTCTGTCTTGAAATTGTTTTGTAGGATGTATATATGCTTCGATTGTTCTGAAATTTTATATTTATTTTTTTATATATAGGTAGAATGGCTAATATGCGAGCTGATTCACTCTGAATGTTTTAGGTAGAATACTTTTAATTTTGAATGTATGGTCAATGACAACATGTGTAGTGTTTCATTTAAAGTTTTGATTAAGTACTGTTGTATATGTTATGACAGTTTTTAGCGTCAATGTTTGGGGATAAAGTAAGTATATTTATTGTTTTATATTGTTATCTGGCAGCAGGTAGAAAATGAAGCGGGTTCCCTTTAAATGGTTAAGTGAAGGGCTCGCCCTTGACTGTTGCAGTATTTAAAGAGTGCAACTGTAGCATTTGAATTTTTAAGGTCTGAGGAAACAGTACACATGAAAGCGCTAACCAGTTGGATTTATGTGAATAAAAGATCTTTGCTTTTATACACTCAGAGTATTCTGGATAAGTCAAGTGAGCCTGGTCGCCTCATACGTGCTGCTGCTGTTAGACTAACTATTTTCTTCCTTTTCCGTTGTGAGGTGTTAACTCTGTTGGGAATATTTTGTTGTCGTTTGATTTGTATTTAAGAATATTTTCTACTGTAATAGTTATTTCATATGAATGTAATCAACAAATTACTGTGCAACTGCTCTTGTATATTCAATGTCCGTTTAAAAAAGATGGAGCTTTTCTCCCTGGGCCACTGCTGAAAATTTTTTTTTTAATAAATAAACACAGTTTAAAAGCAAAATAAAAATAAAAAATAAAAGTTCTCAATGCTAATAATTCTGTGAGGTGCAAATACCCGATTAATAGGGAAAATTCCCTCTGGACTAAAAAAAAAAAAAAAAAAAAACAATTCATACACCTGCGACACAATCCTTCACTAAAGACACTAAAATGACTTGTACTGAGAATATTAAAAAAAATCTTCTAATGAACAGGCTGTTAGGATTTAAAAAAAAAAAAAAAAAATAATCAGGCCTGTGGTCACTTCATGCATACCTACTATTAAATTATTAGCCAGAGCAAAAGACATTGGAGTCTACCACTATGAAGCACAAAAATGTTTCGATAGGTGAATCTATTGTTAGACATACTGACCGGTCACTCAAGGCTGTACTAGAAGACTACAGCAAGTTACCTTACAGTTGCTAGGATTTCTGACATCATAATGGCTCTAAGGACCCTAATTCCTGACAAATATGACTCCAAAGTGGCAATGGTAAGCTGGAGCGTACAACTTGAGACGAGCTCAGAGCAAGATTTCAAAACTTTCCATGCCTGTCACAACTGATATCCTAAAGATAAAAAGGTGATTTGTTTCATAGTTGGAGTCATTCTAGGGCATCCAGTGCGTCTCAGCATGAGATGAGATGTTCAACAGTACAGTCTGCTTTCATGAAGGATGGCCTGAACCCCTCACTCCAAGGTTTCTGGGTACTGATTAAAGCCTTTGTTGGGCCCGGTGCTTTTTTAATGGCTTTTAGACAGAGTCCAGTTAATGGAAATTCCAGCATAACTATTAGCAGTCCTAAAGTCAGAACAACATAACGTATCTCTCCCTCAGTGTCAGAAATGTAAACAATAAAATGCCTAATTTAGAGGCACGTCTGCATTACGGAAGCATCCATTAAATTGTATAACTACCAAAACATGGTTTAAATGTTACTACAGAGTCAACTCCTTCTATACGCATATTTTGCAGTTTTCACATTTTCAGACCCTATGGCTACTTGCATGGAATGTCCACATCAAGGAACTTATTACCTTCAGTTAGATCCCTTGGGAAATGTATTTAATCACATTTGATTACCAGGCAAGTCCAACTAGGTAGAAGCACATGGAGGCCCAGGGAGAAAAGCTCCAAATGATTACAAAACATGTCAAGAATAAATGTACAATCTTCAAAAATTAAAAAATATTTGCAGTTTAATTTTAACAAAATAAACAATATAAAAACTTTGGTTAAAAACTGATACATGGTATATGACAATCATTTAATATTTACAGAAACTTAAACTTGCCTTTCTCTACAAATTGTCGAGTCTAATACAAATAGGAATAGCAATATGAGGTGAGAGAAAAGCAGGCTTACAGTATATTTAGAGAGAAATTCAGGGAAGAGAAATAGATATCAGTAAGGAAAATAAGTGAAAAAGGGAGAGTAAGGAAGTGTAAGGAATGAAGAGATACTGGTTTACATTTAGGGATATAGTTCATCCTGGATTTGAGCAAGATGAGAGACCGATTTTAGGTAGGAAGTCTTTTTAGAGTGGTTCTGAAAGATGGAGTCAGGGTAGAGAGAGACCTTATAGATATAGGAAAGGAGTTCCAGGCCTTAGCAACCTTGTACAAGTACAGGCAATGTCCACATTTGCTAGACTTGTAGACAAAGTTTTTGGTCACAGGATTGCAATGACAGACTAGGAACTAAGTTGTGTAGAAAGTTTTTAGTGCTGGGCGGGGAGACGGATGCTGGATTATTTTATAGGTTAATCAGAAGTTATACATTAGTTGATGTGGCAGTTGTAATCAATTTAGGCTTTTCAGTGCTATACATTGGTGGGTTCTAAAAATATAGTAAGTGTTGCAAAATTAGCACCTTTGTTGTTGCATTGTTAAAGTTCTAATTTTCGTGAATTCTAGAGGTTAAGGATGGGCTTACCATAAAGAAGTGGGAAGGAAGTAATTGCAAAAGTAACTTGAGTTGGGTCATGGAGAGAGTTTTTGGCTCCGTAAAACATCCCTAGACTGAGGTGTTTTTCTAACAATTTTGTATATGCGGGTCAAATGCAAATTCATCAGCATCCACTATCAAGCCTAATAATTTGCTATGAGATGCGACTTCAGTGCTGGTATTATCAAGAGAGAAGACTAAATTTTTCATTGGGGGGGGGGTGTTGGGGGAAATTAGTAGCTGTTTTTGGGCTGAGCATGAGTTGAGTTACAAAGCCATGTTTCTCGGTCTGTTAGCTTTCAGAGTAACTTTCTGGAGGTGCACCAGGTTATCAGATGTGCAACTGAGTGTGGCATCTATGTATTTTATTAGGTGGCCTGTTTTGTGGAAGTAGAGTGTGTGTTCATGAAAATGCTAAAGAGAAAGGGACCAAGAACAGAACCTTGTGGCACACCGTTGGTCACTGGGAGATGAGGAGTGTGTATGGTGTGCCGTTTTACTGACTGATAGGTAGATTTTTATCCAGAGAAGGGTGGGCTGAGAGACACATACTAAGGACATTTGAAGTATACATTTGCTGTGACATACTGTGTCAGTGGCTTTGTATAAGTCTGGAAATAATGAAGAAACTAGTTTGTTTAAAAAGACTGAAAAAGATTCTCACTTATTCAAAAAAAACTGAGGGCTTAGGTGTAGCCTATACTTCAAATATGCTTTGCCCTCATTTTCAAAATGTTCATTATTGAGCAACAATTATTAGTGCCAGGGGGCTGCTCCCTTGGGTGTACAGGCTATATAGGCTACACCCAAGCCCTCAGGTGGTTTTAGTAAGGGAGAATCTTTTGAATATGTTTAACATTTGTTTTAAATATTTGTAATACTGCACAATACTTGATTACAATAATTTGTATAGTCATAGGTAGGTTTCATAGGTTCGATTTTATTCCACAGCATAGGAGTCTTTGGGTGAGAATCTATCCCCTCCAGCAGCACCTCGCTAATATAGTTGGTCGTGTTTAGGCCCCGCCGCCTTGCTCTGACGGATCATCTGGGTTTGACATGGCCTTGTATGTTAGCATATATTTACGAGCATATATTTATCACATTTATATACATGTATTAAATGTGTTTTGTATTTAAACACATAACAGTCAAGACGTTGTGATCATGTTTTGGGTTACAATATTAAAATCATCTTGTATACAAGGTAAGGGTATTGATTATCGCATCAACCCGTGATATATGGTGAAACTGCAATAATGCATTTTTAGTTTGGAATGTAGGTTAAGTTTATTATTGTTTTTGTTTTAAAGTGCATAATGTTTTTCCTCGGGGGTTGAACTATTTACATTAATGGCTTTAATTCAAGGTATTTATTGTGATCACATGACAGGTGCACTCGATAGTTAAGGACTGCTATTTGTTTTTACTAATTACTCTGATAAAGGCCAGGATGAGAAGGGCTAAAGGGCTAAGTCTGTGGATTTCTTGTTTTTAATTGTGTTTTACGATAATAAAGGAAGGTCCAGTTGTAGCCGCTGCAATGGCCATTTTTTTTTTTTTATTTACTTTGTGGAATTACAAATCATTCTTTAGCTGTATTAGAAATCTAAAGGAATATCTTGCATTGCTCCAAACTTTTTCATAACGATGCATCTTCTGACCCATACACATTACTACCATTCTTCAGGCAAAACGAATTCCAACCCCCCCCCCCCCAAGGCTTCTGTCCAAACCCTGAAATCCCATATTTCCCAAACTATCCAAGTATAATGGACAAAGTGAAATGTTCGGCTTGTATGTTAAATAAAATGGCATTGCAACATTATGGAATAAGTGGATATGAAGAGGCAAAGCTAGCTGCCTGTAGGTGTAAACCTTGGCTCTAGATGATTGCCACTGTTGAAGTGACATGACCCTATCTGCAAAAATGGGAGAAAGGGGTTGTGAATGGATGAATATAAAACTGACAAACAGAGAAAAAAAACCTTTGCTTATGGCCTGCTATAGCAAGCACTACCAAGGAAAAATTTAGATTGCCATGGGAAAAAAAAGGGGGCATTGGTACTCAGTGGCACATCGAGGGTAAAATTGTTCCTAAATAAAAAGATGACGTCCACAGATAAAGACATACCCAGTACGTTTGCTACAGGTCATTGGGTTATCAAGGAGATGAACTGGCTGGAAACCAATGGAATACTTCAAGGAACATAATGCATTCTCAGAACAAATCCAGTCATCTCTACAGCATACAAAACAGGGACATTAAGATCAAAATGCCCAGTACTTTAAGTGGAGCAGTACCCTTTTTTCATAAAATAAGGATGCGTTAGCTAATCAGGCTGGCAATGTTTTTCAAATATGAATATTAGCGGATGCTAACTTCAGGAAGAGACTGGAGATGATGCAAAAATTGTGTTCCTAATACTAAATGCCATCAAGAACCTACACTGCTATAACAGGTTGGTGTTTGGGGTAGCTTGCCTTAACTATATGGCAACAGGTATTGGATTAGGTCTTATTCAAGGAGTGCTAAAATAAGCATTACCTTGACAATATCATAACTGGTATTATAGAAGAACATATATAGAAAGCATCAAAAGTCCTTAAAAGACTAGAGAACCTCAAAAGATAAATGCATGGGAAAATCTGGATGAGCTGTCCTTGTGCAACTACAGCTTTCCCACAGTCTATTATAGTGAGCTTTAAGAAATCAGACTTGCTTAAGTACCAAGACAAAATTTAGACTGTATTAATGGCTTTGTAACCACAAGCAGTGTCAAACCTCAGATCTTTCAAAACATGTCAATTAAACCGTACATTTTGAACGAGCTTTCTGCCAGATGGTAGGCCATGGAGGGGAGGCATGTGATCATTTCAGGGGACTTGTTAATTTGAACTCAGTGTAGATCACCTTAACCATTAGGTTAACTTCCAGTGAAACCTGACCTGTGACAACTCAACACAAAAGATACTAGAGCAGAGAGGTCATGTGCTATATGATAGCATAGAGGCATATGCTTCAAAGTCCTATTCCACAGCAGAGAAAATCAGTATGGAGCATAAAGTAATTTAACCAGTACCTGTCTGGAAAAAATATATATGCTTGTTACAGTCCACCAACCACTGCTGCCCACTTTAACCCACAAAAAGGAATTCTTTACCAGCTAGTTGCCTAAATGCAATGATGGACTTGTTCTTGAGATAAGACAGAGTATAAATATACTGCATACCATACAAGTGATACTGGTTTGTCTTGATTACCATTAGAGGGAAAGTAACATTCATAAAAAGAAGTACTGAATGTCTCCTCCTTCAGTCAAAATGAGAACCTGATTACTACAATTGGGAGGTGGATTCCCCTTATTTTGGCTAAAGGAGTTCATCAGCGAGTCAGTTAGCAAACCATCTAATGATGTAAGGGTTGATGCCTTGCTGGGTGAGTTTGTCAATGATCTCCGAGTGGGGGATAGTGTCAAATGCCTTGGTTATGCTTAGGTAGGCTGTACGCATAGATTTCCCCGCATCTAGGGTCTTGACGACTGCCAAAAGTCCACCAGGTTTAAAAAGGCATGATCTCCATTTGACAAATCCAAATTCAGTAGAGTCAAGTCTTTGGAGATTACCTATATCTTTGTTGCAGCCTGGGATGTTATGTCCCATAGATCCTGTGTTCCTGGCCTTAGAGGGGGCATTAATGACCTTCTCTATAGATATCCAAGGTAGGGGACAAGTGGCACAGATGTCATGCGGTATATGTGGCAGGGACAGGAAAGTGAAGTTTTCACAGAACCTGTCAGCCAACAGGTTAGCCATGTCCACAGGCTCAGTATTTGCAGTATCATTAAGTACCAGTTTGGCACAAATCTGGGCCTTTCATTTTAGGTTACTGATAAAACTAAATAACACTTAATGGCTGCCTTTAGTTCACAAAGCTAATTTGGATTCAAAGTTTGCTTTGGAGGACATCAGAAGAAGTCCTATTCACTTCTTTAAGCTGATGAGGGAGTGCTTTCAGTTTACTGCTCACTCTCTCTTACTCTTAGCATATATTCCTTATTATAAAGCCTGTTAATGGCAGTTGTCCACCAGGCAGGTTTGCTCTTCCTTGAGGAGCTTGTTTTGCTCCTCTCCAGTACACAGAGTCCATGTAATTATATAGGTGTTTGTATAAAGCATTGGTTTACAACTTTGCAGAGTTGCCAGTTCCATTGGAGTGTGGAGATGCAGAGAAGCTATTTATATGATCCTGTAAGAGATTATAGTCTGCTTTGGAGAAGTGTTTTTTTTTTTTTTTTTTTTTTTTAGTTTAGTTGCTGCTGGGGTGTGGAGTCAACTGTGATAGTTGCATCAAATGAGACTGACCTGTGGTCCAACTCAGCAGGGAAGACCTCACAGTGGGGGTGCTACAGTGGTCCCCCATATTAAGCACCAGATCCTGGATATTGGCATCCCTTGTAGGGGTATAAACCAGCTGGCTGAGGGCACTGGAGTTAATCAAATCAAGGAACCTTTGAGCAAGTGAGTTTGAGCATGAGCAATTTCACCAGTCAATGGATGGGTAGTTGAAGTTACCCAAAATCATGGTGTACAGATGTATATTGACAGACTCGAGTAGATCCAAACAGGCAGAGTGGGTGTTCTCATTCACGGAGGAAGTCCTGTAGCTGACAATGACTTGTATAGGTCTATCAATGGTTGATTGCACCTGAACTATCTCCAGACAAGCATGCTCTGTGGCCAATCTTGAGATGTATTTACCTTTAATGAAAATTGATATACCACCTCTTTAGGTTTCATGCCTTCAGTTTGTTGTCTGAAGGTGTAGAAGATGTAACCCGGTACAGGTGAGGTGCTCTCCACAGCCTTAAATGAGGTCTCCATAACTGCACAGTTGTCTATCTACCAAGGTGAGGACTGCTTCCAGTGAATGCTGTTTCATGTTAAGCTAGGAGCTTGATTCCTGCCTTTCCTTTAACTAGTTTAGTCCAGATACAGATTAGCTGTATCCAGGACCGTTTGTAAATGGTGCCAAAGTCTGCTCTTCAAATTTTTCCCTTAGATCTGCTAGTTTCCTCCTCTCCTACACTTCTACTAGCTTTTTAGTCTAGCACTTTACCAGATTTCTTGTAGCAATTATTGTAGCACACAAAAGTGCTAACAGCACTAAACGTTCTACAAGGAAACAGCCAAGTACTTAGTATTAATGCCCACCCCTCCAGGCATGTCTAAAGGACAGTTCCTTGTGCTTTCTCCTATTAACCTGGTGAATTTGGGCATCCTAAGGCAATGCAGAAACTGCCTTATGTACACAGACAACCCTCTCATCTTACCTCCCAACACTCAGACTTGCGAGACATGCACTTGTATATCCAAATTGGAAGCCACGCACTCTCCAGCAAAGACTGGAATAGCTGGTCAAGAGGAGAAGGTCAATACTTGCATTGTATCACATGGAACACCATAGCCCTCCAGAATACACACCTTAATATAAAAACAAACACACCCACCTTCACGGAGGCTCTCAATAAAAATCTACCCAAACAGCAGAGACCTCCAAGGCAGAAGCGCACTCTACCACCACAGCACAATCACGAGACACACAACTCTCCTAAACCGTGTGCCACTCAAATAATGTCCCTAAGGCAAAACAACATGCCCAACACACTAGTCAAGGTGTTCGATAATGAGGCACACTGATTTCCCATTCACTAAGTTAAATAAGGAGAAAGCCTGTCAGGTGCCAGGACCCATCACATAATGCGGACACTCAAGTCCCTCCTCAAAACGGTACAAATATGACTCTCCTTGTACATGCGGGTTTGAATCACCAGAGACTTACCTCCCTCGACTACATGAAGAGAGACATGCAGGAGCACTCTGATTATGTAGCCCAGGTGGGTATGACCCTAGACCTGAGCAGCATCCTAACATCACCCAGGATGATTCCACAGTACAAGCAGAAAATTATTGATTTCAACATCTGGCCAAGTTTCTGGTATCATTCTAAGGGGTTCCAGTATCTGTCTGCCTGGGATGACATGACTGACAGACCTTGACGCTTTGCCGGAGATGGCCTGCATCTGTCACCCCTGGGCTACTGAATACTGGCTAAAGCTCTTGCCACCCCTATAGTGCCTTTTTTAGGTGGTGTACCAAGGACCAAACCACCACCATAACAGCTACAAACAAATGCAATCTGAGGGTCATGCTGCTCAATGCTAGAAGTCAATCTCAAAATGCACTCACTCGAAGCACTCCTTAGAATGAAGAAAATTGACAACTCTTCCCTGGTTGATCCGACCATAAACTAATCACCTTAGAAATCCACATCCCTTCCAAGACACACACCACACACACGTAACCATCATGAAAAACTTCTCCAAACCACACACACACACACACACACACACACACACACACACACAACAATCATGAAAAACTTCTCCAAAGCTAATTTTGGGCTCCTAAAATGAATTTCACGGCACCCATGTAAATGGAGAATAGTTGCATAACTGCCAAATCATACACCTACGCACTGTACGAACATGGAAAAAAATGCATGGATCTCGCCATACCCAATAGAACCAAGACACACTCCTCCAAAAAAGGAAGCCAATTTGGTGGTCTCCTGACAAACTCTACAACAGGAGGAAGAAACTGATGCAGAATAAGGTAAAGTCCCAAGACTGGAAAAATTCTCTTATCAGCCTCAACAAAAAGTTGAGATCCCTCATCAAATCCTCAAACTAGCTATGAAAACAAAATTGCAGCAGATAGTAAAGACAACCACAATGCCTTCTATAGTTATGTAAAGAATATCCATGGCAATACCCAGATTTGCTCCGAGTTACTGCACAATGGGGTACCTCTTATTCCAAGCCAACAGATATTGTCAATATATTGGCCGACAGAATCAGTGCAAACATTACCCCCCAAAAGGGCCAATAACAATACCAGCAGATTGCCAGGCACGCAGTATTACTGCTGCACAGGTTAAAAAACCCTGTCCAAAGCCAAGAATACACCTTTTATGGGACCTGACAATATCCCTGGCTATGTTCTACATGAACCACAAAGTGAACTGGCACTTCGCTTGTGTGGCCTGTTCAATCACAGCCTCACCTCAGGCTTTTTCCCTACTGAATGGCATACTGCTACAGTCATCCCTCTAAACAAAGGAAGAGGGACTACAGACCCTGGCAACTATCACCCATTAGCCTGACGAGTCTGATATGCAAAGCTATGGAACACATTATTATGGAACTAATAAACAAGGATATAGGGAAGTTCCAAACTCTGGATATAACACAGTTTGGTTTTGTGAAGGGTAGATCATGTTTGGTCAACTTCTTTGAGTCAGTCACCAGAGCTGTGGATGAAGGCAAGGTGGTTCATACAGCCTACCTTGATCTGGCCAAGGCCTTTGATACGTTTCACCACTCAGGAATCATAGAAAACTCAGCTAGGCATCAACCTGTATGTCACTACGTGGGTTGCAAACTAGCTCACAGATAGAACCACACTGTGAAAGTAGCTGACTCAAAGTCAGACTTACGACCATTCACAAGTTGAGTCCCACAGGGTTTGGTCCTGGGTTCTCTACAATTTAGTATCTACTTCTCTTAAGTCCAGGGCAACACAAAGGGACTCTGGCTGACAAAGTTTGCAAACAATTGCAAGTTTGGAGCTATTAACTCCCCAAGTGATGTTGACATCCTACAGAAAGGCCTCAAAGACCAACGACTGATGTCAGAACCATGGCCTTAAGCTCAACACCAAAAATGTGTTGTCATCCCTTTTGGGAAAAACAAAGTTCTCATGAATTACCACATCGATGATAATCCACTGAACACAGACGGCGTTATAAGAGATCTGTGAACACCGGTTGACAACAACCTCTCTTTTGACCACCACATTGCCACTGTGGTCATAAAGTCCTTCTATGTGGCACATTACTAAGGGTTTTGCATCCAGAAAGATGTCACTGTCTCCCTCTACTCTTCCCTCATTAGGCCAGAGTACAATGCCCCATTTGGCATGTACCTCACTAGACACCTGCAACTGGAGAGGCTACAAAAGTATCTCACAAAGAGAATCCTAGGCCTTAAACACTTGCCCTATATGGACAGACTCAAAAAACTCCAACTATTGGTCTCATATCGCCCAATTAGAGGTGATCTCTGCTTGACTTACTAAGCCATAAATGCTACATCTAAAAGAAATCCCAATCCCTCCACACCACATGCTCCAGAAACCTCAACCTCATTACCAGAATCAACAGAACGTGCTGGAGGAACAGATTCATAGCATGGGCAGTCTCTGGGTTATGTAACAGACTTCCCATACATGCCAAACAGAGCACCTCACTGGCCCTCCAAGAGAAATCTTGATGAGTATATAGCAAATAGAAAAATCACCCAGGGGATCACTCCAGTGGCGCTACTCAGAGGCAATGGGAACTAAGGTCAGGTGGCACTATGCCAGGGTAATCCTATAGGCTAGGCTGCAGATCCACTAGCCGAGTAAAACACGTAAGAAGCTTGATGCTGTTTTTGCATGAAGTTTTATGTAGGGCATTTTGTCCTCAAGACACTGCCTACAAAAGTGGCACTATAGGGGTGGCAAGAGCCTTAGCCAGCAGTCAAAATCCCAGGGGTGACAGATGAAGTCCATCTCTGCCAAAGCATCGAGCACAGTCATGTCATCCCAAGCTGACAGATACTGGATCCCCTTAGAATGACACTAGACACCAAGCCAATTACTGAAGTCAATCATTTTTGGTTTGTATTGAGGCATCATCCTACGTGAAGGTAAAATGTTGCTTAAGGCTAGGGACATACCCGAGACACAGTCTGAGGGCTCTTTCATATATATCTGTCTTCATATAGTTCAGAGAAGTGCATCTGAAGTTGTTCCCACCAACATGGAATATGGTGGAGTCATAACAGTACCTATTGAAAGACTTGAGTGCGTGTGTTATGGTGCAACCTGACAGCCAAGTGTGACCTTATCCAGCTCGGTGAGAGGGACATCTGTCTCTCTCAATGGAATCACCTAGGACCAATATGTTTGGTTTTGTGGTTTGCCTTAAGGACTTGACAGGTGGAACACCGATGTGAGCTAGTATACGTATAGTGTTCTGCAGAGGAAGTATTATATGTAGCATGCTTGTGTTTGAGGAAGTCCGCATATGTAGTGATGTGTGATGTAGGTTTGGGTGGAGTAGAAGTGGTGTGTGCAAGCCTATAACCTGCTTACTAACTGGTGTGTGAACGATTGGATTCAAGGTTCTTAATATAGTTACATCGCACATGCAGAGTTTGTGTGGACTAGGAGTAGAGGGTTGTCTGTCAACATGAGGCAGTTGCTACACTGCCTCAGGATGCCCATGTCAATCAAGCTGGGGAAATGGTGGGAAATTATCCATCCATATTGTGAGGTAAAGTTTTATGGTTATGAAAAGAGGATGAACTTAAAAATGACTAGTGGGCAAGAGGTGTGTTGGCACCTCTGAGGCTAGGCTTAATGTTCAACCTGATAGTAGAACAGGGCCACAAAAAACCTCTGGAGGACTGCAAGCTAAATGCTATGGCAAAAATTAACAAGCAAAATGTTGGCACCTAAACTGTCAAGAGTGGCCATGGCTAAGCGGCAGTGCACGATGGTGCTGTACACTCAGACAAGTGTAAACACAGGCCTTGAACAAAACAAGAGATAACCCTTTTAACTCAAACTAGCCAATGAAGACGCTCTCTCCGAGCACTACTCCAATCACCCTCGATAAGATGGGACCGGGCCTGCACACAACATGGCTTGAATTTCTACGATCAACCAGTTTACATAGGAACTAGGGGGAGAGAGGGAGTAAGTAATATACAAAATTGTCCATTGCAAGATTACGGGGAGGTGGCTCGTCTGCTATTTTGGAAACACCAAGTGAGCCGAATGAGACTCTTAATTCTTTTGAAATAAATAACCCTGACAAAATACAATGCACTAATCGTCATGGTGGACAGAAGGCAAGCTGTATATTGCTACCAGAGGAATACAGTTAAACTGTAACAGTGTTCCCAAGGCTATTATTTATATGCTGGGGTTTGTATCATCTATTGCGTAGACTAAATCTGTAATGGATTCTCTGGGTAGTTCCTCCATAGGACAAGGCGGCTTGTGTCTTGCTGCATTAGCGACACCAAGTCGGAGTGATGGCTGGTGCAGCTTACAGGTAAGCGCCACACCCAAATGCAGTCAGCAATAATAGTATTAGTAGTTGTAGTAATAAATAAAAAAAATGTACCTCAGAAGCTGCTCAAAAGTTGTAGGAACTTCTAGGAGCTGGACTAATGAATGGGCTGGCAATGGCTCTGACCTCAATGAAGAATTAAGGTGAGTAATCTATATGGGGTTGACAGCAGGCAGAAGAGTTTAAAAATATATAAAATAGCGAGGCAGAAACCAGATTTAATGAAGTTTAATCACAATGTGGTATACTGTGACAAAAAGGCCGAGTAGCTATGTAATGTAGGGATTAAATAATTAGCATATCAATTTATAATGTCTTAGTGTGCTGGAATAGGTGATCCTGGATTGAAGAACTGAAGACATTTGGATAGAAGCTCTGCGACGCAACAGAGGACTGGTCAAGAGATATAAAGGTAAGCAATTAGGTGTGGTTCATTCTACACCATCTGGAAACCAGTAGAACATGCACATCCTCCTCAGAGGGGAGGGGCCTACATCAAATGGACACTGGATGTATGTCGATTTTACTGGGAAAGCCATAGGAACATTTCTGGTGGTAGTTTATTCATGTTCTAAATAGCCAGAAGTATTCACTATGAAATCTACAATTTCAGATAAAAGTATTATTGCTATAAGACACTACTTTCTTCAGAACCCAAGTGCCACAGCAACCAGTAAGTAGTGACGGACATCATTATGTTAAACTGACTTCTAGCTATTTCTCTGTAGAGCTGTCATTTGCTAGAATACATATGCCTCTTGGCATCCAACAAATAATGAATTTGCTGAGAGTTCAGTGAAGTCTGAAATGATCATTGCAATTCATGGCAAGTGAAAAGTTTACTCTCAAATAGCTAGCAAATCTCTTGCATGCACAAAAGAATGATTTCCACAGTACAACGAAGTAGACCAGCTACATATCCACGGACAACCTCTTCATTTTTAAATAGTTGACTTCTCGTTTCCAAACAGTCATCCAGCAATAATGAAGATTCATGCTTACTTAACAGAAAGTAGATCACAAAATATTCACATAAATTTCTTATTTGCATCTGCATTAAAAATAAATAGCAATATGTAATTTGCAAAACAGTTTCTTCAAAAACTACTGCATTTCGTAAATGAAATTCATGATCCTCCACCAAGGGTTTATTAACAATGAACACAACAGATTTTTTGAAACAAGTTTTGCAAGTCTTCAGTTGCAATAAATTCTGATTTAACGTCAGAGTCACTAATCATGCTTTGCACATAACTGGCAACAGTACAACTCAAGACTTTCCCCCTTTACTCTGATCTCATTAGGCCAGTTACTGAACATAAAGCCCCCTTTGGCATTATCTATCCAGTGACATGCAACATCTATAATGCCAAGAGAGACACCTTGCTAAAAGGAAAATGCTTAGACATGTCCTAAAATTGACCAACTCTAAGGCCCGTCACTACACTGGGTATCCTCCAGATCAACAAGAGATGACCTGTGTCTGGCATACAAGGCACCCACTGACCCAATATGAACGTATTTACTGCACATCAGCAAGTTCAATGGCATCAGAAATACTTGGGATCGAAACTTCTTCTGCAACATCAGCTGAATAATTTGGAAGGATAGAAACATCTCACAGAGGATACCGCTGCTGTGAACAGACTTCCCATCCACATAAAAGATGTATTAACTAACCATTTTGAAGTGTATTTTATATCTATGAATGGGAAACAGAAAAATGTCTCTCCCAAGACTGTCCCTGTACTAATAATGGACAGGGGCAGCTCTTAAATGCTTTATCCCATGCATGAATCCCATCAATTATCTATGGTATGATCCCAGTTCTTCTCATTAGGGGTAATGTATAATTATATACCATGGGACCATAGGATGGGTAAAGCCAATCTATAACCAAATGGAAGAGATTTTGAGCACACAAAGGCAAAGGACTGCTTAAAATGGCCAGCAAGGGCAGCTAGACAAACACTCGCCTATGAACCCATAAAATATGCTAAACCTTAACTTATTTAACTCTATGGTGACAAGGTACTCACTTAACCCCAAGGTGCAGACAAGTGAGGTCAGTATATTAACAATTTTTAGAATTTGTGGCATCTCAGAGATGCAGCAATTTTCTGGATAAGAAAATTCTAGCCATCTAATTAAATAAAAGAAAGCCACTGGGATATGGATAATGTCCTCAAACTCAAATGATGAATCCAACAAGAGAAGCAGAATAAGATGGAAAGAACCCAGATGAATAAACAAAACTTATTAACACTGATCCCAAGAATATTGCCAATATCCTGGCAGATTGATTCAGTGCCAACTTCACCCCACTCTCACCCCCTAAAGGGCCCATCTCAATACCAAAAGATTGCCAAATTCCGGTAATCACGGCCACACAGGTAAAAATGCACTCTCCAAAGCTGAGAATACAGCATCCATTGGACCAGACGACATCCCGGGTTGTGCACTATATGAACTAAAAAATGAACTGGCACCCCACCTAAGTGCCATGTTTAATCATAGCCTCACCTCAGGCTTCGTGCCCAATGAGTGGTGCACAGCTACAGTTATCCCACTCCACAAGGAGGGATACACCTTGGATCTTGGGAACTATCATTCTATCTTTCTGACGAGCCTGATCTGCAAAGCCATGGAACGCATTATCATGGAACTTGCAAACAAAGACAGACAACCTACAAACACTGGACAACACCCAGTTTGGTTTTGTAAAGGGCCAATCTTGTCTCCTCAACCTGACTTCTTCAAATTAGTCTCCAGAGCCATGGACAAGGGTAAGGTGGTCCCACACAGCCTTCGACACCATCCCCCACTGTGGAATCATAGATAAACTTACTAAGCTGGCCATTAATCCCTACGTCACTCCATGGGTTGCCAACTGGCTTACTGACAGAACCCACACTGTAAAAGTAGCAGACTCAAAAAATCCAGCTCCAGACAAGTGACAAGCAGAGTACCTCAGGGTTCAGTCCTAGGAACTCTCATTTTGACATCTACTTCTCTGAAGTACAGGCCAGCACTAAGGGAGTTTGGCTAACAAAGTTTGCAGATGACTGCAAACTGGGAGCCATTATTGAATCCCCAAATGATGTGGAGATTCTATAGAAGGGCCTTCCAGAAACAGATGCTTGGTAACAGAGCCATGGTCTCAAGCTCAATGCCAAGAAATGTATAGTTATTCCCTTTAGGAAAAAACTTGTACCCATGAATTACCACACAAGTGGCAGTACACTAAACACCAAAATTGTGATAAGGGACTTAAGGACACAGATGGACAGTGGTCTCACCTTCAACAACCACATAGCCACAACAGTCAGGAAATGCTATGTGGCACAACTCATCACTAAGGGCTTCTCATCCAGAAAAAAAGGAGGTCATTGTCCCACTGTACTCATCCCTCATTAGAACATAGGTTGGTACTAGGCTATCAGCCCTAGGGCCTATACAAGCCTAGACAAAGCAATTCCCTGGCTATTTTTTCCCCACACTATTTACTTCCCTGGACCCCTGTCTAGCAGGGCGACTGATGTTATCACCGGGGTAAATTTCCTTTCTCCTATCCAATTGTCAAGGTTCCTTTTAAAAAAAGAGGACCAAAGAGGCACTCTGCTCGACATGTATGGGCAATCTATTCCAGAGTCTGGGGAGTCTCTGGGTCAGGAACCTATCCCTCCAGCATGTTTTGTTTATAGAATACTATGTCCCATTTGTTATGTACCTCAAGACATCTGCAACAACTGGAAAGGCCACAGAAGTACTTCAGTAAAAGAATCACAGGCCTAAAGCAGATGCCCTATACTGACCGTCTAAAAAAACACTGCAGCTACACTGTCCCATATTACCTACTCAGAGGTACTCAGAGGTAATCTCTGCTTAACATACAAGTCCATGTCAAACCCAGTGCTGTTGGACATGCTACACAAAATGAAATCCCAATCATTCAGAGCCACACACTCCAGGGATCTAAACCTGGCCATCACAATGAACAAAACATGCTGGAGGAATAGGTTCCTGACCCAGAGACTCCCCATACTCTGGAATAGACTGCCCATACATGTCAAGCTGAGCGCCTCTTAGGCCCTCTTCAAAAAGGACCCTTGACGATTGGATGGGAGCCAGGAAATTCACCCTGGGGATCATGTCAGTTGCCCTGCTAGACAGGGGCCCAGGGAAGCAAATATTCTGGTAAGAAATAGCCAGGGAATTGTTATGGCTAGGCTTGTATAGGCCCTAGGGCCAATAGCTATGAACAAATGATGACTGCTTTCATACCAACCAGGGTGCTTCTTCAGACTACTGTTAAAAAAACACACACCTGCCCACTGTATACTACTAGGTAAGCCTGTTAATGCCATGGGAGTGTCTGTTGGAGTAGGATGCAATATCATTCAGTTCATTTTGCAATATGAACACGGGCAGCAGCTCCATCTTCATTGGGTGTCCATTTTTGTGGCAGCACGGCATAAACCTATGACATCTACAAATTAATTTTTATATCTTGTGTAGGATCCTGAAAGCTAACATACCGATGGAAGAAATGAAGAGCTTTGGCTAATTCAGCACCCTAGAAGGTATAAAAGTCCCTTTTACTCTCCACATCAAGGCTATCTTCGGTAGAGATTAGTGGAAATGTACTCCTAGAAATGGAAGCTGCAGAATTTGTCTCATCATCTAGGCCTGCATGGAAGCATGACTTGCACCTACAAAACGAGACTACTGATGCTGGTTTCTCATGCATATTGCAACACAAAGTCAAATGCCTAACTCGGTAATGGAAAGGAAATCAGTTGAACCCATCGAGCACAATCACCCCAAGTGTGCTGTGCAGTATTTCTGGACATTATTGAAACCACAGCTTCTTTACCCAATCACTAACCACGGAAGCTAGTTAGTAGGGTGGTGGGATGGCAACCGCAGCAGTTACTGGGAGATCCCTCCTGTTCTCCATTTGTTTAATGGTGCTTTTAGAAAGACATTGTTAGTCATCAAAAATGTATAAAAAACTGTATATATTCATAATGAAACAGAGAGCAACTGAATAGGTAGGTAATACTGCTCCTGTATGGGCATTATGGCGAAACAGTAGAACTTACAGAGTGGTATGAATTTAGAAGCACTGAGAAAGGAGATTGTTAGTATGTGCACTTTATATACGCTTTCATAAGTGGAATAAATCTTGAATAATTTAAATCTAATGACTTGCTTCCTGTCTAATATCAGGAAGTGCTGACAAGATTAGAAAAATATTAGACAGATATAAGATTTGTTCTACTATGGAATTCTTAACTCGTGCCTAATATGGAATGTCTAAAACAAGTAGTCAGGAGCTCTTAAAATTAATGGTCTAGTTCTCATTTTTAAATTGGTCAGTGGTTGTTCTAGGATTATTACAATAATGCTGCTTTTAATGAAAAATGATATAAGGAATGAGGATTTTTGTAGTTCGAGAAGACACGACCTTGATTTCTTGGTCTCATTTGTACGAGTTTCTTTGTGCAATAAAGGAGATAGTTATTCTCTGCTGAACTGTCTCAAGTGGAAGTTATTTGTTACCATAACAGTGGTGAGGCCTTTGCCCTGCAGCATCATACCTCATAAACAAACTAGGACAGTATGTTACTTTCCCCCAGTGTCCACACAATGGATATCATTCCTCACATGCTCTGTTCTTCAGAAAACATGTACAGATATACACTTCATTTTGTGAAGTAGTTTTATAGCTATATTATTACCATAGAAGTCTTATCCTCCCCTGGCTGCTCTTATAATTATCCAAGATCTTTAATGAGCAAAAAGGAAACATGCACTTTAAAATTAACATAACATGTCCCTGTTACTCAAGTAAAACTTCATTATTAGCTACTCAATCTCTACCCACAAATCAATACTGAAACAAGACACTAACATTATTATAAAGATATTGCCAAGGGAAAAATAAAAATTTACAGCTATGAGATTCAAGATTTGCTACTTATTTTCTGCCTTATATTTGAATTTTTATCCACTCCTGTGTGCTTAAATAACAATAGCTATAGAAAACAATATATCATAAACATGTCTACCTATATCAAGTGTATTATTTATTTCACAATTATTATGACAGTTCAATGAACTGCAAAAAGTAATAAAAGTGCTCACTAGTTACGCTTTTTTCCCTTTTTTTTTAATAAGCATGCCTACGTAATATGCAGCATTTTTATACCAAAGCTGCTATGCTTTATGGAATAACCTACAGCTTTTCATTTTCTGAGTATACAGACATGCTAGAAACAGTTCATATTCTACACGGTCATTTGAGGATTTCAGTTCACAAGTTCTCATGTGGTTGCATTAGACTTGATGTTTATAATTAATGTGAAGCTGACCGTCTGAGTTGGATTTTAGGCCTGCCCTTCTTTCATAGAACACACCTAATAATGCATATAAAAGGCTGGATTTTGTGTGGTAATCTGCTTCTGAAGATTTTTGCAATACAAATTCATTAAATGGCTTTGGCATTTACAGTCAGACTATGAATTTGCTAACAAATATTTTTATTTTCGGTTGTGTGGTTTTACTGAACATCCATTCACTAACAGTTTTATTCCTGCATTTGCAATTATCAGTTACATTTTTGGCATTAAGAGAGATACAGATAGCAAAAGGTGCTTAAAATTCAAATTCAGTTCCCTTACACAGTTGTGTTCGGTCTGCTTGCATTAGAAATACTTTGGTTCCTATGTTAACATCTGTACCTTATTTACATTAAACCTGATAGGACTTATCTTAGTACTAATGCAACATCATTCTGCATTTTTCTTACATTTTCCATTTGCTTTACATATCCGATTGCTACCAAGTTTAATCCACTCAAACAAACATGCATTAGATATTAAAATCTGGGCCAGCACAGTTCTACAGAAACAACCATTGTCCAGGTCCCCTTCAATAAACACAAATCACACCACATGACATTTTATGACCTTTTTTTAAAATTCCGTAAACATAACTTCATTGACCAATTACTATTTGCATTTATTAATCCCAGCATAAACATCCATATAACAGTTACTTAGGGCAGCATGACTCCGCTCACCCTGACCAAACATGCAGCGTCCTCACCTCTGCTTGCTTACTTACACTTGTCAAGTAGTGTCAAACCACTCACTTGCATTTCACAACTCATTGAAATGATACACAATTGGGGGAACAGAAGAGGAACAAGCCTGGACCTCTTCTCTGCCCACCAGCCTGGCCATCCTGTTGCCTCACACCTTCATTCCAACTTCCAACAAACCTTCCAACCCAACCATACCTGAAGGTCTAACCAGTCATTTGGTGTATGCCATATGCTCTGAATCAAACAGGATCCCAGTCATCAAATCTAGCAATGGCATAGCCTACAAATCGCCAAAGCCACCAGTTGACTAAATAACATAACTTAACGGACGAGCCCTCCACAAAAAAAACAAAACTACGGCAGACCACACAATCCCATACCTTGAAATAACCTCTTAAAAATCTACCTTTGATCCATCCAGCCACAACTCCAAAATTATTCCCATATCGTAACCTTGAAAATGTACCACAAAAACTGTTAAGCCCACAATGACACCTGAAACAAAGCAAGTCCAATTGTGAGCTCCCTTTAGCCTCCCCAACAACTATAAGAATGGTCAAGAGAGATTTTTTTTTATTGAATTTTCCTCCCTCACTATAGCCAATGGCCTCCCCAATGCACTCAAATGTGTGGAACACCAAAAGCTCTACACATCATGTATACAAACTGATTAAATGGATTAATTGGAAGTGTAATGTCTTGATCAACATATTACCCCGCCAAACTGATAGTTTAACCTGATCCTTAGTAGCTTGTCCAGTAAAGCAAACTGATCATAACTTGGAGTATAATGCCAGCAAATCAAGTGTACCACCTGCATCAACGCTTCAAGTCACAATCTCTCTAGCTCCTCTGTTGCAATTCTCCTGTAGAAATTCAGTCATGAGCCATCTTGTCATAGCCACAACTCGACTGCTCAGTCTTAAACTGCCTCCCCCTCAGTAGGCACATCTTACTGCTGTTCTTCCTGTAACCCCACCCCGCCAACATTAAGTATCTAAAAAAAAAATGTATACAACTCCCAGACATACCTCTCAGCTTCATAGCCCAAACATCTGGGGAAGAACAAAGCCCAAAATATGGACCTTTCCCAAGTATTGCTGTTGCAAACTTAGAAAGATAGAGCAGATTTGCATTTGCATGAATTTACTAAAGGGAGCTTTACAACTCCAAATTTTAAATGATTTAACACTAAATTGCCAGAAAACCAGACTTCTATGAGAAACAGCCTAACATTCTAATGCCAAAATTTGGATGTTCTGGGAAAAAAACTGTACAGAAGACGTATGCTCCAGTACCAAAGATTCCAAAGACCACCACAAGGCATTCTATAACCATGTCAAGAATCTAAATGGCAATGCTCAAATCTGTTCTGAGCTACAATAGAATGGCATTAAATATACGGATCCCAAGGACATTGCCAATATCTTGGCAGATCGATTCAGTGCCAACTTCACTCCCCTCTCATCCCCTAAAAGGCCCCCTCTCAATACTGGAAGATTGCCAAATTCCGGTAATAAACGCACTCTCCAAAGCTAAGAATACAGCATCCATGGGACCAGATGACATCCCAGGTTGTGTACTACATGAACTACAAAATGAACTGGCACCTCACCCAAGTGTCATGTTTAATCATATCCTCACCTCAGGCTTTGTGCCCAACTGAGTGGCACACAGCTACAGTTATCCCACTCCACAAGGGGGGATCCACTTTGGATCCCAGGAACTACCGCCCCATCAGTCTGATGAGCCTGATCTGCAAGGCCATGGAACGTATTATCATGGAACTTGTAAACAAAGACATTGGCAACCTTAAACACTGGACCCCACCCAGTTTTGCTTCGTGAAGGGCCGATCTTGCCTCCTGAACCTTATTGACTTCTTCAAATCAGTCTTCAGAGCTGTGGATGTGGGCAAGGCAGTCCAACACAGCCTATCTGGACCTCACCAAGGCCTTTGACACCATCCCCCACTCTGGAATCAAAGATAAACCTGCTAAGCTGGGCATTAATCCCTACATCACTCGATGGGTTGCCAACTGACTTACTGACAGAACCCACACTGTAAAAGTAGCTGACTCCAAATCCAGCTCCAGACAAGTGGAGTATCTCAGGGTTCAGTCCTGGGACTTCTCTTGTTTGGCAACTACTTCTCTGAAGTACAGGCCAACACTAAGGGACTCTGGGAGCAGTCAGTGAATCCCCAAACGATGTGGATACTCTACAAAAGGGCCTTACAGAAACAGATGCTTGGTGCCAGAGCCATGGGCTCAAGCTCAATGCCAAGAAATGTACAGTTATCCCCTTTGGGAAAAAACATGTACCCATGAATTATCACATAGGTGGCAGTACGCTAAACACCGAAAGCGTGATAAGAGACTTAGGGATACAGGTGAACAGTGGTCTCACCTTCGATAACCACATCGCCATCACAGTCAGGAAATCCTTCTGTGTGGCACACCTCATCACCAAGGGCTTTTCATCCAGAAAAAAGGAGGTCATAGTCCCACTGTACTCATTCCTCATGAGACCCATTATAGAATACAATGCCCAGTTTGGTATGTACCTCTCAAGACATCTGCAACAACTGGAAAAGCCACAGAAATACCTCACTAAAAGAATCACCAGCCTAAAGCAGATGCTCTATGCTGACCTCCTTAAAAAAACTCCAGCTATACTCGGTCGCATATCGTCTACTCCGAGGCAATCTCTCCTTAACATACAAGGCCAGGTCAAATCCAGAGTTGTTGGACATGCTACACTTAAAAAAAAAAAAAAAAAAAAAAAAATCCCAATCCCTCAGAGCCACATGCTCCAGGGATCTAAATCTTGTCATCACAATAAACAAAACATGGAGGGATAGGCTCTTGACCCAAAGACAACCCAGACTCTGGAATAGACTGCCCATACATGTCAAGCAGAGTGCCTCTATGGTCCTCTTCAAAAGGAACCTTGATGATTGGATGGGAGAAAGGAAATACACCCCAGGGATCATGTCAGTCACCCTGCTAGAAAGGGGTCCAGGGAAGCAAATAGTGTGGGAAGAAATAGCCAGGGAATTGTTATGGCTAGGCTTGTATAGGCCCTAGGGCCGATAGCCTAGTACCATATGAACTTGAGCCCTCCCAAACTAGTTCCTTAAAAGTCATCTATGATGCCTAGAAATGAAGTACTTCAGCAAGATATCATACCTGAAATGTAACTACCACAATACCATGTGCCTGATCAATGTGCTGACTGCTTTGAAACCTCTAGACACCTGCATAACCTTAAACACCTCCAAAAATTCAGTACCTCCTAATGACAATCTTGGGTAGAACTCTAGCTAGAGCTGTCAGAACTAACCTTACGGCCTCCCAAAGTCGCTGCTTCCTATTGACAGCCCTAGCTAGTACCCCTGCAAAAGCTGAACATCTTATTCCACTGCTGGTCTCTGGCCTTTCTTATGTTATCTATGCAGCTAGCGAGCAACTAAAACATGGCCTACTTCAGTAAATATCCCCAAAAAACATGCCCTGCTTAAGCCTTCTAGCTCCTATGCATATAACAAAGCACCCAGTTTCTGAAATCCCAAAAACACCTACATACCTACAATGCTTCCTGAAACCCTACCTACAAATTCACTCCAAAGCACAAATGAAATGGTACTCGCGCTACTCTCTTTAAAGTCATAAACCCAGCATGTGACACTACCAGTACCTACTTGAGGGACAGCTTTGTCACTTTGAAGACACCACACCTTAGGATCAAACTCCAGCATCCTGTCAAACTGAACATGCCCTTGGCTCTCTACAGTGTAAACAGCTGGATGGGCAACTGTAAATTCACCCCAAGGATTCCACCCATTTGAAAGAAATGGTTAAAACTTGGCTGGCATGAAAGAGCCCAAGAGTGGTTAGCTGAATAACTTCCTATAATCCTAGTATTGCTATGACTCACTCCACCTGTGGGAACCCCACACTCCCCATAAAGAATCCCCGAGTTTTTTACCCTGCTCCCAACCTACCTCTTCCTCACTTGCCCACACACTACCCAAAACGCATAAACTGTGACGTTCCTTAATGAACCCAAATAAGTAGGATTACCCATGACCTCATTGTGCTCCACTCCAACCACCAGAGCATTCATCAGAGCATAATCCCCAACTTTACAACTCCACTTCCACTTCCTTCAAGCCACGGACCATTGCTCACTCTGCACTCCGTCCTTTGTGACCTCGTTGCACCACTCTGGCAACTGGAACATTCACTGCAAAAACCTCAGTCACCTTTCGGGCCTCTTTCATTCCGGCCATTGACTGAGGCCCACTCTAGACCTCCCCACATACTAAAGAATGTAAAACTGTAAATTCTTGGCACAGATAACCAACACTTCTTAAAGACCATCTTAAACACCGTCAGAAACCAACCCTGTTGATCAACTGCCCAGACACTACACTTGCCTACAGCCTCGATCCCCAACAGAATGGAACTTTGTCAGATTCCCCTTTGAGCTGCTTTGTTCTACCAGCATTCCTAATGCAACATGCACCCAGCAGAGTTAAATATTCCTAAACACAGGAGAAATAACTCCATAACATAACCATACCTCCCAGGTGTACCACAATCCAGGGAACTTTCCTCAGTTTAGGCCACTAAAACCCTACCCTGTTGAACTCTGACATGCAAGCAATTCCTGCTCTGAGCCCTTATTCCAGGAAAGGCCTATTCTCTAACTAAAATAATTCTTTTTAACTGTCTTGTGAGCCTGAATTAAGGTTGTTGGTGAGCCCTGAAACCGTTCCACCTTTTGCCCATTTATGTAACACCATAAATGGCAGCATTTCTAAAAATATGCCTAGCAATGGAGCCCCTTCAAACCTACGGACCCTAATACCCTTAACCAAAATGACAATGAAATCCTTTCCCAAAGTCATGAAGCAACTTTATCCTTCTACCCACACCTCCATGACTGGATAACACTACTATCAGGTCAGAGTAAATCAACATCAAAAATCCTGAAAAGTTTGAACAACGGACCTAAATTAGGAGGTAAAATAGTGTCCACTTTGCCACCTCTGTAGAGCAGCAATATCAGTTTACTGCACCCAGGAATAATAGTATGCATGCACCACACCTCACCACCTGTTAGAATAAAAGCAGTGACCAAGGGCAAAATATTTGCCTTCACAAAGGAATCACAAAGTGCCTGCGTCCATTCTACCAGGTGTGTCGCCTTTTGCCTTCATCTGCTCATCGCATGCATCTGAGCGAGTCAGTTAAGAAGCAGGAATTTCCTGAAGGTTATGTAGTCTGAAAATAAATGTCTGCCATTATTTCCATCTGTAATGATTTGCCAGTAATCAGCCACCCATAAAATGTCGGCATTCTGCAAAATCCTTTACAATTGCAAGGTTGCAGTAAAGAAGCACAAGACTGTTAAATATTTGCATGAGGCCAGTGGAATATAAGGTGCAGGAAAATATTAAAAGAAAACACACACACACACTAAAATGTTCACACCCCTGTTAAAATGCTAGTTTTTTGTGATATAAAAGAAAAAGACCACAATAAATAAATTCAAAACATTTACCACCTTTAATGTGATCTATAACCTGTACAATTCAATTGAAAAACAAAATCTGTTAGTGTACAAAATATAAAAAATAAAAAATGTACAATAAGCTGGTTGCATAAAAGTACGCACACCCTTAAACTAATACTTTGTTGAAACACCTTTTGATTTAATTACAGCATTCAGTCTTCTTGGGTACACACCTGCCATCAATTAGAGATTCTGGTTAACCCCAAATTCAGCTGTCCTAGTAGGATTTTCCTGACGTGTACTCAGTTGCCTGCTACAGCAAAAGTCATGGCTCGCAGAGAGCTTACAAAAGCATCAAAGGAGTCTCATTGTTGAAAGGTATCTGTCATCAAAAAGTGGAGTATATATGGGACAACAGTGATGTTGCAAAGAACTGGACATCCCTCCAAAATTGACGAAAAAACAATACAAAAACTGGTCAAGGAGGCTGCCACGAGGCCTACAGCAACACTGAAGGAGCTTCAGGAATTTCTGGCAAGAACTGGTTGTGTACTACGTGTGACAACAATCTCACATATTCTCTATGTCTGGGCTATGGGGTAGGGTTGCAAGACAGAAGCCTTTTCTAATACAGAAAAAACATCCAAAGCCCAGCTAAAATTTGCAAAACAATACATCAAGTCTGTCAAAAGCATGTTGGAAAATGTGTTATTGTCTGATGAGACCAAGGTTTAACTTTTTGGCCACAATTCCAAAAGCTACATTTGATGCAAAAACAACTCTTCACATCACCAAAAGAACACCATCCCCACGGTAAAGCATGGTGGTGGCAATATTATGCTTTGGGGTTGTTTTTCTTCAGCTGGAACTGGGGCTATAGTCAAAGTGGAGGGAATTATGAACAGTTCCAAATACCAGTCAATTTTGGCCCAAAACCTTCAGGCGTCTGCTACAAAGCTGAAGATTAAGAGGAATTTCACCTTTCAACATGACAATGACCCCAAGCATACATCCAAAACAATGAAATAATGAATTCAGCAGAATAAAAATAAAGTTTTGGAATGGCACAGCCAGAGCCCAGACCTCAATCCAATAGAAAATATGTGGGGGTGACCTGAAGAGGGCTGTGCACAAGAGATGTCCTTGCAATTTGACAGATTTGGAGCACTTTTGCAAGGAAGAGTGGGCAAATATTTCCAAGTTAAGATCTGCCATACTGATAGACTCCTACCCCAGAAGACTGAATGTTGCAATTAAATCAAAAGGTGCTTCAACCAAATATTAGTTTAAGGGTGTGCACACTTATGCAACCAGCTTATTTTATGTTTTTTATTTTTTGCCCCTAACATTTTTGTTTTTCAACTGAATTGTACAGGTCACATTAAAGGTGGGAAAAGTTTAGAAATTATTTATTGTGGTCATTTTTTTAGAACACAAAAACCTGGCATTTTAACAGGGTATCTAAACTTTTTATATCCACTGTGTGTGTGTATATATAACAGGCAAGACTTAATACTATTTGGAACCATGTCATTTGGAGCCATGTCAATTGTTTAGAGCGCAGACATGTCTGTAAATACATTCATATGCAAAAAGATCTTCCATGATACATAATCAGTTAGCTATTGAGGCTGTAGGGGAAATGAGCCAGTACATCCTTACTTACACAAGTACATACATACCAATATTTCAGTCGTAAGCAATATTGAACTGTTAGCCTGTTACTATACAGAAACAGTTATTCCCATAAGTATCCAAGTTGCTCTTCAACATATCTAAAGAAACTAATATCTGGAGACCGAGTTATTGCCTGCCATAACCCCTCCCCATGGCAGTTAATGCCACTCAATGCATGCTCACCTGACAGGCATTCATTCGCAGGCGACCTGCTGTCTAGACAGTCCCCTGACAAAAAAAATTCCACTACAATACCACCAGTAAAAGACAAAAAAAGGGACAAACCACATTATCTGATCTCAGAACCCAGAACGTTGCCCCAAACAGCAACCTCCATGCCACCATAAACCTGCTGGAACAGTTACCTATGCCAGCGTGCATTGCCTGCAAGACATGAAGTCTGGAACTCAAGCAAATTCTACCTGGTAACTTCACTACTCACTTAGAGGACCTGATCAAAATGAGGCCAAAGTCCTGGCATTCCCCAGAGGTACGCTCTGGATTCTTATGCTCCAATTGTCCCAAAACCCACCATTCCCGCAAACTTAACTGCTTACTGAGTAAAATGTCCTTGAGCCTCTTAAAAGCTTTGAAATCTAGACAAACCCACAAGTAAAAGTTGCTTTTCAGAGTATGCTGCATAGATATTCCCATGACGGTTAAGGGTGCTATGCCACACGCTGCCAGCATGCACAAATACAAGCCAATAATGGGGCCATATAAGCCCCATAATGAAACTATCATGACAATTTAAGATTAAACATAATTCAACAGGCACGTACTATGGCTGCTATGAAAAATTCTAAGTACACTTTTCTTACCTTCACATACATTTCACTTAAGGTCCAAACCAACAAACTGATGTAAACTCTCATAACGCCTGCTGAAAACCATCCATTAAAAAAACTATAAAACGACCCAAAATAGCAGATGAAACTAAGCACAGAATGTCTTCTGGAAAAGGACCTACTCACTCTCACTAAACACAGCCTGAAATAGTAACGTGCATCAAAGAAACATGTAGTGTAACCAACCTTCGCCACTGTTTAAAATTTTTACATTGGGATTCTGTTTAGGAAACACTTCTATCATCCATACAGATCACACATCCAACTACTGAACTTCTGTGCCATCCTCCTGTTGTAGTTCTTTGGGCTGGAATCTAGTCCCTTGAAAAACATTATGCTTGAAAAGCATGCCGCTACTGAGCTTAGGCAAATACGGTACTTGCTTCCTTTCCCAATCCCTCCCTGCAACAGTAAGGCAAAGTAAAACACCCAAAGAAACCAAGAATAGAGAAGCCAAAGCCACAAACTGGTGAGACAAAGGCCCCAAACCAGAGACAGGACCTCGTACTGTTCCCACAAACTTAGAAAACCAATAATGAACTGGCACTGAATCAGCCTGAAATCACAGTTCTTCCAAAAACCAACAGCTCGTATAACTCGGGAGAGAGAAAGGATATATTTGTTACATACATATTTATTCACCCAGTACCACCATGCCTCCACTGTTCCTCCAAGGCTTACTTACCTAAGTTCCTAATACCTACAGGTCGTCTGGACATAAAACTTGTCTTAAGTTCACATCAAAATGCAATTCCTTACCCAGTTACACTCGCACAAAACTTAAGCACCTCTCTGCACTAACCTCACTCTCCACTTCCTCCCAACAAACAGACTTACCTATTTAATCCTTTCCTCCCCCTTCAACTTAGCTTCTTCCCTTAACCTCCTGAAACCCATTGTTGTTTCAGTCTAAAACCCCATCTGAAGAGGTCCCTGGACCAAACCTCATTTGAAAAAAATAAAGTACTTGCAGAAAAAAAATATCAGGATTGAAAACTCGACTGATGAGCAAAATGAAGCAAATGGTTTCCTTTTACGATCAGTTAATGCAGACTCTGACACTACGTTCAGGCATACCATTTCTGAATAGTGGCAGCATCCGGGAAATATTTTCTTGTAAAGCCAGATGTATGGTTGGGGTTAGTTGCAAGGGCAGGCTAAGGGTTAAGTACACGGCATCCTTCACCACTGTGCGTCAACCCTAACTACTTTTGATAACTCCAAACCAACCCAACACCTGAAAAAAAACTTTCCTTAACCCAGAACAGTCGTGTAAACAATTTAGCCACACCATGTTACAAACCAAGACACATGCACAACAAAAATCTATACCCTTCCTCGAACCATAACCTGATAACTCACCCACCAACCACCTGCTCTAATGCTCAAATTAGTTTGTCTCAAAGTTTTAGCACCAGCGCACAAACCAACTTCGCAAGCACAGGTACATGATCTTACTGATTTTTCTACCTCCAGCTCTTGACAAAAGGTGCTTTGGATCCATAGGAGTAAACTATTGAACTATTCGATAGAGTGAATTGCAATATATGTTCTGTATGTGTATGTATATTATAAGTTGCATATATAATTATTGGCAGTGTGACTTAAATGAAACCAAAAAATTCTGAAATTGCTAATGCACAGTATAGGTCACCATATGTTACAGTATGTCTGATGGAGTTTTTAAGTAGACTGTTGGCACATTTATCTGCTTTTGAGCTTTGTGAAACAGGAAACTCCACTGTGAAATTGATTTTATGATTTGTCAGTGGTAATAGAATCTTACTTATCCATTGATACAATATAGAAAATAATGTTTTAAGCTTACATCTTTAAGAATTAATCCAGAAGGAAAGCTGCGATTTCTAACCAGTAGTTACCTGCAAATGTAAGACAGCAATAAAACATTATCCAAGAATTGACCAGTGAGGAAGCTCTGAGTTAAGGTTATAAAACTAGTGAGTCTCACTATTAACGATAACCAAAATCTGCACATAGTAGTAAAAAACAGACACATATCGGAAACTCAGGATCGCATACTGCACAATTAATTTTCTCTGTAAAGAAAACAGGAGATACTACTTCATACATACTATGTAACCTGCATGCCAATGTGACTAACTGAAATAATGCTATAATGTAACTGTAAAATGTCTCAGAATTTCATAGCCCTACAAAAAGGCTGTAGCCAACACACACACACAAACATGCAGTCAAAACTGACTACCAACTGAAACAGTGCTATAATGCAACTGCAAAAATCATTCGCAACCATCCACATACAACTCAATGTTTCATAGCCCTATTAAACTTTACAAGAATGGAACCATCACCGCAACTCCACTACACTTAGATACATAGGACATAAGAGCTAATTTAAACACACTTAAAATGCCCTGGTTTAAAAACATCCTTACACTATACAAGTCAACAAGTATGCAGAGATTTGCATACAGATCCTTAATTACTATACACAGAGCTAAGAATTCAGCAGTTGATGTGATGCATGTCAATCAAGTCTCCAGAAAACTGGAATTTGCACTCTCTCTCTAAATCTAGACTCCTTATTTAAACCACCTGAAAATCTAACAGTCAAATGGTTATATCAGCTTCACACACTAGGATAATCCCAACATACTCTACTTTTCGGACCTCATTTCTATCCTGGTAACAGTCAACCCTGTTGGAATAATAGATCAGTAGATTCTCCTTTGTAAATAAATTGTATATAAAAATATTCTAAATAACTATCCAATATCTATTTCTAAATTCACACATTTGACTGGAACTGCACTCACTTTAAATGCACTTTAACATATTCAAACTTACATTAATAGTATTCTTGTAAAATTAGTTTCACATTCTGCTGTTTCCCCTTAAATTTTCCAGTGATCAATACACATGATCAAAAAGTCACCAATGAGAATTTATGTACTTAGTTTATGATTGTTTCATTTTGTGTTTCTGGTTTGATAACTTTCACCCATGTTTTATTGCAACTCTGGAAAGGGGTACCATGCCCATTTGGACTATTTACATTTGTTTTCAAAGAAGACTTTGCCATTAACAATTTACAGCAATATATGAAATGTTCTGTTTTTATTTGCTGTGTTTGGTTTAGGTGAATGAAAATGAACTACACCTGGGGAAAGAAACTAAAGCTAAAAGGGATATATTTTGGGTAGTTAAGTACATCAACAAAGTCCTGCTACACATTCTTGTTTCAACATCTGTGCAAGTTTCTGTTTTACAATCCGTTTATAATTTTAGTATTAGCACAACTGTCTATTAGCCTTTTCTCATTGACAGCCAAGGTATTCTTCTCTGTTTGGTACAAGATTTTCTTTAAGCATTCTTTCTGCAAATGGATTTTTGTGCAATTATCTTATTCTGCATATTTAATTTCAAGTCAGTAGTGTTGCAGCTTCTCTGGTATCGTAAAATTAAAGAAATAAGACATTCTAGCTGATAAATATATTTTCAAATCATAAATATCACTTCAGTGGATACTAGGTAGCTTGGATGCCTATATGGCCAGGCTTCTTATTGTATCATCTTTTATTTTAGTATTTTACTTGGCTGTAGATTGAGAGTGGTACAGGAAACTGGCATGCTGGTCCTGAGCCATATATTTAGGATGTTGGCAATATTAATCTAGCCAGTATAAAATCTGTGGTAGGAAGTGCAAAAATCTACTATTCTCTTGGAAATTTGGGTAGACACATGTGCAAGCAAAAACTGAATTTTATTTAAAAGGCAATTAACATGGATGCAGGGTACTAAATACATAAAACAGAGAATTCAGTGAATATGAGTTTTGGGATACTAAGCCAAAGATTCTGGTCAGCAAGTCTTCAATAGTCTTAGTAGGACCATTTCAAGCCTAAACGCAAGCCTGCCAGTGCATATTCACTATATGCTTTTGAACCCACAATGATTTTGTTAATGTTTTTCCAGATGTGTGCCTTTTTTTTTTTTTTAAAACAGTTAACCTACTATGCAAACTCTGGTTTGATGTAAGGGGGTTTACCTCTGGTAGCCAGACGTATATGTGGCAAGTAAACCATACTCAAAGACCACAACTCTTGTGCCTTAGATATCAAAAGGGACATTCAATTTGTAGTGGTGGGATTCAAACCTCATGGTCAGCTTAGACTCCACACCTGGTGACAATGGTGAGACTCGCTCTACCAGTATGAGCCATAGACACATTGTGAAATAATCTGTACAACTCAAACAGGAGAGATTAATGTACACTAGTGGTGAAGTGACAATAAAGGTGAGACAGACAAAATAGTGGAGGCACATCTCCCTCATGGAGAGGGAGTTGACTGACTAGGCATTTGTACTCCTGGGGATTCTTCACCAGAAAACTGAATAAAAGTAGCCAAGCAGCACTGGTGTCCTAAATGTGGGCACTCAGAATGACAACAGTTGTCTGTGTGCGACTTTACCATTACAAGGTAGCATAGTACACAAACTGTGTGGATATTTAGATATCTTTGTTGTCCTTTGAAACAATTTACAAATGAACCATAATCAGAGTACACCAACGTTTGTTGGAAACTAAAAACTTTTCTTTTGCTATAAGTAAAGTGATATTGAGCAAACACTAAAAAATCTTATTAATGCAACCCTTGTGATTAGATCAGTTATATTTGTTTGATACAGCAAACTGCAGAGTTTTTCTCTCCACTCATTCTCCCGTAAAAATAGAGCACTATTTTGTTAGCCAAAATGGAGAAATTCAAAATAGGAATACGGGTCAACATTTAGTAGCACTGAAAACAGATTCTCAGCCTCCATGAACACATGCCTTGCTTAACATTCCAGGTATCATCCTATTGTTAAAGAAATGGATGAAGTTATGAAAGTATTATTTTTTTATGCTATACAGAATTAGGTCTGCCTGGGCAAAAAAGAAAAGTCTTTACAGCTAACATGGAAAACACTGAAAGCATATGTGGGCAGCAAAAGTCTACATTTCACAACTACAGAAAAAAATAGCAGCCAAGGCTGGTGCAACTTAAAGTAAACAATTTCATAACTGCACGTTTAATGCAAATAAAATATTAAAAACCACAGAGATGTTTACTAAAACATGCCTTGTGGTTAGACCCAGAAGTAAAACTTCTTGAAAACATGTGTCTATATCAGAAGATATGTTTCAAAACTTCAAATCTGATACGGTCGACACCATATGATCGAAGTTTTGAAGCTTCAAATCTTTTAACAGAGATCTCCGTACAGCGCAGAAATGGAAGATTTGCATTTTCTGCACTGTAGTGCGATCTTGGAGTTGGTATATTTAAGTATTGGGGGGTTGTGGGGGTTTGCAGAGGGGCTTGTCCCCCTGCTTAGAGCATTTAAATTGTTTTTGTAGGTTTTTGTCTTTTATTACATTTTCTGTGTTTCAAGGCTTCAATGATATGGTGTCGACTATAAACAGACTAGAAGTTTTGAAACTTCAATAATGTAATACAGACCCAAAAACCTAAGTATAAAAACACACACGGACTTTGTCTTCATGCATTATAATGCACGTAGGCAAGTGCAAACATCTTCTACCTAAATACTTGTACAAGTGCCTACCCATGAATGAATGGCTGGATGAAGGTATAATTTTGGCATGCTGTATGAACGTTCTTATGGGTCCATTTAGCAAACCTTATAACAGATGTCAGTTCTACCACAAACGGCACAGCAAGTGCAAGAGATGATATTGCTGTATTTGTCACTGCTAGCCGTTACAAATAGGACTCATTGAAGTGCTGTAAATAGCATGCTGTGGCAGCTCAAAGTAGACGTGAACTAAAAGTAAAGAAAGCTGCATACTTCTATATGCACACTTCCCTGTGGATATTGCAATGCTCAGAAACAGACTTGTTTGTTTAAAGTAAAAACACTATCTGAATCTGCAGTGTATTTACAAAGATGGGAAAACAGGCAGTCCTTGTGTAATGTGCTCGTCTAAGCATATGCCAAGAATGAATCTTTCCACACAGCTCCACAGCAACACAAAGATTTGCAGAACAAGAGAAAAAGCTTGAACATAAAATGCTGTGAAATGTAAGAAGAAAGATGCTATAGGTGCAAAAAACAATGCTGTATCCACACTAAAACCTCACATGTGTAAATGCAGATGTGGCATAAATACGATTTTCATATCATGTATAAAGAACCAATTTACTTGGTTTTTGATCATAGGAAGTTACTAGGCTAATGGACCTAGCATCCTGAAAAGGCTTGCCAGGTTCTGCCATTATTTCCATGCTCAACACCTATTGCCCCCAACCAGAAGAAACAGAGGTGGAACCCCTAGGATGAATTCATGGTTACCCATCCAATTGTACAGAAAGCGCTGAAGAGGGCCACAAAGGTGCTCTGCTTTACATGGAAGTCTGTTCCATAAGTGTGGTAACCTTAGAGCCAAATCTGTCCCTCCAGCAGGTTCTATAAACGTCACATACCAGCTTAGGGTCTTTATAGCAAGTAACCTACGAGCCATTGGACTTACAGATATTCAGCATTTCCAATAAAGCAGAGTTGGAGATTACCTTACACACAAGGCAGGGATCACCTCTGATTAGACCATATGTAAAGGAGTAAAGTGACATCGACTAATGCCGATTCACACAAGACAGATGCTATAGACCTTGAATTCTCCTTGTGAAGGGCCTTTGTGTTTTCTCCAGTTGCTGCAGGTGCTTGGAAAGGTACATACCAAAGGGGCATTGTACTGAATTATTGGCCTGATGAGGGACAAGTACAAGGAGGTTATAACTTGTTTTTTTTCTGGAGGCAGTGCCCTTACTTACAAGAGGAGAAATACAGAACGTCCATCTTAACACTGTGGAGGCATGGTGATCAAAGGTAAGGTTGCTGTCAACCTGTGGGCCCAGGACCACTGCTTGCATACATAGGCTGTTTCTGTTGATATGGTAGTTAGCTGAAACACTGCTCTTATGGAAAGGGATAACTTTTTTGCATCAAGCTTAAGGCTGTCATTTTGGCACCAATTATTTGTTTGCATAAGACCCTCTTATAGGATATTGTCATAGTTTGTGGATTCTACGACCACTTCCAATTTGCCGAAATCAGCAAACTTTGTCAGCCACAGACCTTTAGTTTTTGCTTGTACTTCGGAGAAATAGATTACAAACAGTAAATGTCCCAGGACTGATCCCTGTGGAACACCACTGGTTACAGGTCTGCTGTTGGAGGTAGATTCCCCTAGTTGGGTGAGAGTGTTAGTGACCCATTTAACAATACAAGGGTTGATATCTAGCCAGGTGAGTTGATAAATAATGCCAGAGTTGGAATACTGTCAAAAGTCTTGGCCAAGTCGGCTGTAGGCAGTTTTCCCTTCATCCAGGATCTGGTGACAGTCTCACAAAGTCCACCAAGTTAACCAGGCATGATCTCCTTTCGACAACTCCAAACAGAGTAGGGTCACATGGTGATTACCTATATCTTCATTTATAAGGTCCATGATGGTTTGTTCCATGGCCTTGCAGACAAGGCTAGTCAGGCTAATAGGCCTATAGTTCCTGGAGTAAGTTGAAGCACCACCTTTGTGCAAGGGGATAATGGTAGCCATTTTCCATTTATCTGGGACAAAGCTGGTGCTAAGACAATGATTGAAAACAGTATCCAATGGTGTTGCTAGTTTTTGTTGGAGCCCAATGTAGGATACAGCCTGAGATGTTATCAGGTCCCATAGATGCTGTGTTTTTTGGCCTTGGAGAGGGTGTGTATGACCTGTCTCGACATACAAGGTGAGGGAAAGGTAGAAGGAATGCTATGGTGTGGTTGGGAAAGGGGAGTGAAGCTTTTGCAGAACCTGTCTGCTAACAGGTTTGCTAGGTTCCCAGGCTCAGTGTATTTTGTATCATTAACTACCAGTTCGGTGCATGTCTGGGTTTTACCTTTTAGACTACACATGTAACTAAAGAATGCTTTATGGTTGTCCTTAGTGAAGGATAGTGATCTGGAATCGTAGTTTATTTTGACAGACTTCACAAGAAGTCTATTTGATTAAGTTGAGTAGGGATAGTTTCCAATTTAGGATACACTTCCTCCTACTTTGACAGTATTTCCTCTTATTGTAAAGCCTGTTAATGGCAGTTGTCCACCAGGCAGATTTGCTCTGCCTTGAAGAGCTTGTTTTGGTCCTATCCGGTATGGCCATTATCAATGCAGATATACAGGTGTTTGTGAAAATCACTGATGTAGGACTTGTCATAGCTGCCAGTTCCATCCAAGGGGAGAGGTGCAGTGAAGCTATCTATACCATCCATTGGAAAGATATAATCTGCTATGGAGAAGTTCTGAAGTTGCTGTTCTGCTGGGAGGGTGGGCAGGTGTGATGGTTAATTGAAATGACACTGCTTTGTGGTCAAATATGACAAGGGAAGACCTTACAGTAGGAGGTGCTACAGTGGTCTCCCATATTGGTAAGCACCAGATTAAGGATATTGGTGCCCCTACTAGGGGTATGCACCAGCTGGTCCAGGGCACTAGAGTTTATAAACTCTTTGGACAAGTGAGTCAATGAACGGAGTAATTAAAATCATCCAGAACCATGGTGGTCAGATGAATCCTGATGGATTCCAGTAGATCCAGCTAGGCTGAGTGGGTGTCCTGATTCATGGGGGGGGGGGGGTCCTGTAGCTGGCAATGACTTGAATTGTCCCAACAGTTAGTTGCACCTGAAATGTCTCCAGGGGATAATACTCTAACCAATCTAGAGATGCATTTAATCTTTAATGAACATTTGATATACCACCTCCTTTAGTTTTCATGACATTTTGTTTGTTGTCAAAACATGTGGTAGAAGGTTTAACAGTATGGGGTGGTACTCTCCATAGCCTTGAAACAGGTCTCTGACTGCACAGATGTCAGCCTCTTCCTAAGTGAGGACTGCTTCGAGTGAGTGCAGTTTCATGCCAAGTCTCCTAGCATTTTTCAGCATAACTTTGCAGTTTGATGAAATTTTTTGGTTGGGAATTCTGTCCTTGACATTGCCTAAAAAAGGCACTATAGGGATGGCAAGAGCCTTTGCCAGTAGCTGAAATCCCAGAGGTGACAGATTAAAGACCATTGCTGGCAAAACATCAAGATCTATTGATCATGTCATCTCAGACTGACAGAAACTATATCCCCCTTAGTATGACACCAAATAATCTCCCTCTCCATCCTGACTGCTACCATCACTGTCGAGTGAGACTAAATGTTTAGTTTCTCAGAATAGATTTAACCCTTGCAAAGTGAACTAGACAAATTAATAATGGCATTTTATATTCATGTGCTATTCTTGCCTTGGAGATACTGTGCAGATAAGTGATAGCATGTGCATTAACCAACTTCGAACATGTTAGCCAAGAATAGGGGGAAGTCCTTAACTGGCATGAGAACAATTAGATTTTTAGCTGAAGCCAATAACCTGCTTAAACTTGCATTTTAAATTATAACCACATCTGCTAAACTGGTTGCGTTCCAGTGTACACATTTATTTTGCTTATTAAGAAATTCCATATGAAAAGTCAAATACTTTAAATGTTTTATTGTTTGCAACGGTATATGTGTGTGTGTCTGTATATATTACACACATACACAGATTATATATATATATATATATATATATATATATATATATATATATATATATATATATATATATATATATATATATATATATATATATATATAAACTTGACTTTAGCAAAATCAGCAACTCCTAGGAGAAAAACTCTAGCCATCCACTTCCTGCCTGCAAATCTATTTGTTTTTTTTTTTTTTTTTAACAAATGCATCTGCTAAAGACAGTCTCATCTGCCATTTATCTTATATCTACAAATCAAAATCTGTCACACTTTCATGTGCAAAGTGTCTGATGTCCACAAAGAAGGTATGTAAATATGCTAAAAGAACAACTTTAAGATGTGATCTTCAATAATTCTAAGAAACCAATTTAATTTAGTCCAGAAAAACTAGAGCTATGCATAATCTAATACAGGGTCCAAACAAAATACATTGCCCCTCCCCAACCAAATGGGTCTTTTGCTTAGAGAAAAGTGTAAGCACCACAGATTTTAATATAATTACTAGAGATCTCACATAGTGCACCTTATTTATAGATAAACTATTCAGCATTCTGTATAGACCCTTGAAAAAAGGTTTAGCAGTACTGAGAATTATATATTCAATGGTGTAACTGCAGCACACATGTCTAGGTATGAACTTAGAAAAGTCAGAATGTTAAATTGTTCCGGGCAATTGGCCATCTACTTAAACAGTTTCTTGGTTCCATTCTATGCCCCCAGAAAATAACATTCTGATTGCCACTGGCATTTACTAGCCTTTACTAATCCAATACAGGGTTCATACATTTTAAATTTGCTCAAGAACTCAGTCCTAAGGGAAAAAAATGCAGACTTAAAAAAGTATTACTAACCCCAACAGCTCAACAACACAAAATGTCCCAATGAGAAAACATCAGTACCACAGTAATACATGGCATGCAATGCTGTACTATGCTTATGCAATATTTGTGCAATGATCTAAATTGCAAGCTTGCAAATAGCAAGACAAGAACATCTCTAAATGTGATACTAATGGCAATGGACAATTACAGAGAAAGGAAAAAAAACAATGCTACTACCCTTATTCTGATGAGAAAATGTACCAGAAGTAATAAAGTATGGTTCTCACGGTTGTTTCTCTCTTAGCTTTTCAGCTCACCAAAAAAAAAGGTTACAATACTTACAGAACAGCACTATCAGCATATTAAAAACTATTAGAGTGAAAGCGTGGAAATGTTAAAAAAAAAAATGCCCGAGCTTTGCAGGCCAGCTCATGGCAAAAACAGAGCTGCAAATCTTTAAACTTTTTCTCAGAATCCAGATAAGCAAGACTTTGATGTTAATGAGAAGAAAATTCTGTTTGTCAGCTGTATACAATAACTTCTCAATTTGAAATGTTCAACCTTAAATTAAATGCATCATTGAGAATTATTTTCAAGTAAACTGAGAGAAAATGCTAAAGTACTAAAAGGGCTGCTGTTTTGTTTAACTACCACTACCTCTCTAGTAAAACCAATCCAAAGATACTTCTCTGACAAAAATGTGTTAAAGTACAAATATTACTGATGTCGGACCAGCTAGTTAAGGAACCAAGTATGAAAGCTTAACCAGGTACCCATGGTTCAGCCATAACTTAAAACTTTTAAAGTTTATTTCATTAAAATAAATGGACAAAAATGTATTAATGCAAACCAGAAAGTTACATTTCAATTAAGTTGTATACTGTAAAAAGCACACTGAGCGAGCACTAGCATTTACCTTAATCTGACCCAGACTCAGACTTCCGTATTGCGAAGAACTGCTGACTCTGGAATCTTTTAAATGCAGCACACACCTAAACAGCTATTTTGTGTTTGCTAATTACTGATCAATGACAACTCAAAAGGAAAGATAAAGACCAGCTGACATTGATTCAGACATTTAACCAGCAGAAGTAAATAGCACAAGCTACTTACACTAAACTTAATAGTAAAGAAAATCTTTTTTCTAGGATGGTATGCCCACCCCAACTTCTTTGCTTCAACATTTTTAACTGCAGTGTCTCAAAAGTAGGAGAAAAATAAAACAAAAATACAAAATATTCTGGCTCTCAGTCCCCAGCCTTTACTTGCGCAAAACAGTAGTTTGAAATGGCAAAATTTGCTAATGCTACATTCGTACTATGGCAAACGAATCTGTGGCCACATATAGTCGGCAACAGAATACATAAACTCTAAATCAACAATATTAATTGCTTTTAGTGCTCCAACACAGAATGCAGTCCAATATTCACAAATCAAACAAAAATTTCCTGTTTAATGACACACCTAATTTGATTTAACAAATGGATTAATAAATGATCTGTTAAGACTCACCACTATCTGACCATCTTTCCAGAGCTCCTTAACTGCCATTTCACTGTTGCTTAGCAAAGACATACTGCAATTGTAACCATTTTGACCAAAAAAAAATTCCCATTACTCTGTACTAATGCCATGTTCGAGTTAGTATACTGGACAACAGAAGAGGGTGTGCACTGCCCTGGATACATTACAACGGGTATGTTGTTGATATTAACTAACAATGGTAAAAATACAATAGGATTATGTTGGTGAGGTCGGTCAGGTATACTTTATACAATCTTTAGGAAGGTTCATGACCAGATTAAACTTTACTCTGACCGGAGCAAATAGAAAAATCCCTTGCTGACAACTCTGATTTAGCATGCAAGAGCAGAAACACGTTAAGGACCACTCTTACAGGTGAAGCTTATATATCACAAACACTACATTTCAGCAAGCTTATATATCACAGACACTACATTTCAGCAATTGGTAAAGTAGTGAAACCTTTTAAGTATGCCAAATATTAGGCCTCAAGATGATTTTCTGCATAGTGAGCCTATGTTTCTGCTTCATCGAGCACTTTGCATAATAGCAGATCTGTAAAGAATGAATAAATGCTTCTCATCTGGGAATCCAAATATGTTAACTCAGACATCAAAGCATCTCTAATGGCTACTTTCAAATTCATGTAGAGAAAGAATGAATAAAGCAATCTAAAGAATAACAGGATGATAATGAAAAACCTACGCAAAACAGCAACATTATACTTAAATGTGCATCTGCTGAGGTAAACATGGAAGACAAAATATAGTAAAAAAAAAATATACAGAACCACAACAATAAAATACAATAAATGCATATATAATCTATTAGTAAATATCACATCTTTCTTCATTAGCTCTCCTGTTTTTCCAACAAAGCATTCTAGTGAAAGCATGGAACCATACTCCAGCAATTTCTTTGGGGTAGGAGAGATAAGAGAAATGATGGTCAGCAGGACTAAGACATATTTGTGTGTGAATGAGAGGAAGGATAGAGGAATAGTGAGGATGCAATAGTGAGGATGCAAGGAGTAGAGGTGGCAAGCAAAGGTGGAGGAGTTTAAATACTTGGGATCAATAGTTCTGAGTAATGGTGAGTGTGGAAGAGAATACAGAGGCAGGATGGAATGGGTGGAGAAGTGTGTCAGGGGTGATTTGTGACAGACTAGTACCAGTAAGAGTGAAAGGGTAGGACTACAAGAGAGTAATGATACCAGCTATGTTATATGGGTTGCAGACAGTGGCATTGACAAAAAGGCAGGAGTCAGAGTTAGACTTGGCAGAGTTAAATACATTAAGATTTGCAATGGGTGCGACGAGGGTGGACAGGATCAGGAATAAGTATATTAGAGGGTCAGCCCAGGTTGGAAGGTTTGGAGACAAAGCCAGTGAGGCAAGATTACATTGGTTCGGACATGTGCTAAGGAGGGATGCAGAGTATATTGGGAAAAAGATGCCAAGGATGAAGCTACCATGTAACAGGAAAAGAGAAAGGCCTAATATAAGGTTTATGGATGTGGTGAGAGAGGACATACAGGTGGCTGGTGTGACAGAGCAAGATGCAGAGGACAGGAAGAAATGCAAACAGATGAGCCGCAGGCGACCCCTAATGGGAACAGCCGAAAGAAGATGATGATGATGTACTGTAGTTACACAGGAAGGCAAATAAGTAGCTTCAGCCATACAACATGGAATTCTTTTGGGTTGTACAAAGATACATTAAAGGAAAAAAAAAATGTTGAACATGCACCCAAACAAATGTTACTAATATTCATTTCAATCAAAAAATGTGAATACTAGTTTTAGTATGACTAAATGCAAATATTACAATAGAAGCAAGCAGGAATAAATAAAACATGCAGATCAACGTGAAAGGATGAAATTTACGGTAAAATATTTTCAACGTACTACAAAGAGCAAGTCAAAAAATCCTACAGCAGTGCGCTGCTGAGAAATAGCAACATACAAATAACTTTTTAAATGCACCTCATTATGAATATACATTTAATGCAAATTCAAAATTTCAACTAACAGCAGCTAAGCAATAAACCCAGTGTATGTCGAGGCAAAAAATAAATCTGAAGTGCAAGCTTGCAACATGTTATGAGTAGTATCCACCAATCACCACAACTATTGCAAAGCAAAAGGCAGATAACACAACTTAAAGTTCTGCACATGCAATAATACATCTGCAAAGTCTGCAGTCAGAACTTCACATTAATCTAAACTTAGCATAAGAAAATGCAGCGAATAATAAAATCAACTTTATGACTGCTGCATGCATGTTTCGATACAAATTTCCTCTTAGTACAAAATGTAAAAACATACACAAGAACTTGCATTTTCTTCTCAAATTTATCTCCACTTATAATAGCAATACACATTAACTTTCTACATTAACTCTCAGCACCTACCTTATTGCAGTCTTGCAGAAAACTGCTTCTTTTCTGTGACCACATAACTGAAGAACTCTGTGGGAAAGATGAAAATACTGCAATAAAAACATTGCAAAATTAATAAAAAAATACATTCTTATCAATCTGACTTCTGGAAGCACTGCTAGCTGCATCATTAAAATAGTAAAAGTTCTAGTAAGATGATCAAGTAATAAAAACAGCTAATTTTAATCCTTTCACACACATTAGCCATCTTTCTATGCTGACAAAAGAAAGTATTATAAATTTAAGAGGATTGTTGATGGTTTCAGGAACAGGTATAAAAACAAAAGGACAGAAGAGAGTTCAAGAGTATTAACTGAAGTTGGGGGTCTTCAATAAAATTTTTACCATAAAGCAGTGTGGATATAGACTATGCAGCTTTGTGGTGACGCATGGAAATATTTCTACACAGAGAGGATGGTAAAGCTACAGTAGCATGACAAAATAAATAGGAGACTCCCTCTCATAAAGGCCGTATGTGATGAGAAACAAGGGTGTAATTCTACACTGTGATGGAGAGTTACGATTACAAGAATTTACCTGTACAACTAAGGGGGGTGTAAATCCAAATAGTGGCACAGTGTCATATATCTGCAGATATGCAAAAATGTTAGTAGTATGTAGCTGGAAATTTACAACAAATACATGTCCTTAGGTTTGGCAGTTCCATAAAAGCACACAGGTATATTGCAACAGTGAGATGATTTTATGTTACTTCAATAACTGGGCCAAGAAGCACTTTAATATGGTTGGATAGTAAATTGTTTCCTACAGAGCAACAGAAATCAATATTTCCATAGAAAGGTTTTAGAGAAGGACAGCAGCAGCCCATAAAAAGAGCTACAGCAGGGAAATGTCTGACGATGTGGATACATCTACAAACATCATTTGCATATTTTCAGGAGGTAGAGAGTAGGGATTCTAAAATGAGAAAAACAAAGGGCTGACATACTGAAATTATGAACAATGCAAGGATGCATTACATGCTGACAAAGTATTCAATGGCTGTAACACCTTACCTGAACAGGTAGGACAGTATTTAACAGGTTGTATTCATAGGCATCAGAATAAAATTTATGAAAGTGGTGTATGGTTTCATACATTTCTTGGGTAGCACAATAAAATGAAATAAGTCACATCAGGAACAGCTTTGCAGAGAAACAAAAATGATATATTAAAATATATTTTTTTCATCAGTGAAAGGGCAGTGATGACACTATGAATGGTCACAAAGGAATGATGAACTGTGGGGGCAATATTTCATGCATTTCTGCAAAGACAAGGTGTTTAATGGTTCCAGACAGTAAACACTCTTTCAAAAGATAATGCAGGAGAAAAGTTTCACCAAGACACAGTGTTGGATAGTTGCAACACTCGGCCTTAAGAGTGGAATACTGTGTATAAACAAAAAAATGCATCACCACCATGGCAGCTTAGAAGACTAGGGAATACATCCTTATCTGGAGACTGCAGTGCAATAATGCTGCATAAATGTCTTCCCAATGAAAAATAGTCTCTTCTGAGGCGATATAGTAAATCATACCTGTACAAAGACAATGCAAGATGGGTACAAAAGAATCTTAAAAAGGTACAACAGCAAAATACGTATGCATCTCTTTGGGAACATTAGTAAAAGCACAAGCCTTCACCTGCATACTTTTTGAGGGGTGGACATTAGTAGAAAATTGCAATATGAAGCGAGCTAGCAGAAGCAGCAACATTTCTCAGTTTTGAATAACCCTACCAAATAAAAAATATATTCCTATACTTGGATAGTGGAGTTTTATTACACAACACCTGGACAAGTTCACAACCACCATTTTATCACAATGTAATTAATACAGCTGCAACAACAAGGTTCTCGTTTTCATTGACAAGGTGATTATCTTAAACAGTTTATTTGAAATGATGAAGTAATAAAAGCACTGTGCGAAACATTGGGCAAGTTTCTGAAGACATAAAGATCCATTTCTCCAGTCAGGGAGCGGCTGATAATGACCAAAGCTTACAAACAAGAGCCAAAAAATATAGTCAGGGTATCTCTACCGAGACTGCACATGTATTTCTAATTGAACGGTGGTTGGCAAATTTCAAAAGCACCCCAGAAAAAACTAATATTAAATGAAAACTGGTATGCACTGCATGAATCTGTGAAAATTCAGCGATTTAGCTGCTCACAAAGTATGGTAGTTTGTTCAAAAATGTACCTGAAGTACTAAAGAAACAGCGATATTTCTCTCAAGCTAGGCATACATCTCCACCTTTACTGTCAGAGTTATGGACAAAGCAAAAAAATTGTGGAAAAGATCACACATTAGCAACACCTTTTAGGAGGAGGCAGTATTGCAGCTTCTCAATATAGTTTCTTATTTTAGAAGAAACATGGAAAAACATGAAAATAAATAAGCAGGATCTTTTCTAAAACTGGAAAGTTGAGGGATGTCCTCTGCCTACATGAGGAAATTTCTGCAATGAAACCCTGCTGGATGGCTACAACAAATGCATGAAACAGCATTACAGAATATGTTACATTATTAATTCCTGGAGAGGTTTGTTGAGAAAAGATTTACTTTTTTTTTTTTTTTTTACCTGGCAAGTGGGTGGGAGACTGAAGAAAAGAAATAGCAGAACTACAAAAAAAAAAAAACAAAACAAAAAAAACCCAAAACACACTACTCACACTAAGGCAGATATGACAATAAAAAAAACAACAAAAAAAAAAAACTTACTGCAGTGCCAGAAATAGTTACCCGCAAGCACTATTTGTTTGGGAAATCTAACACTATTTATTGAATCAATACAATGTAAAATAATGGTGCTGCTGAAATTCCACTGACCATAAAAGTTCAGCTAAACAACAGGTCTAAAAGCCTAAATAGGAATGAATATATACCATCGCTAAAGCAGAGATAAATTGTAATAATCCTCACATCCTAATCTCAGACTTAATACATATAGGAGTATACAACATAACCTGCCACCAGGGGGGGGGGGTCTCTATAAAAAAAAAAAAAAATCCTGTTTTGCCAAGGTGTTTCAGAACATACTTATATTTGCATGAGAAGTCATTATGAAACAAAATGGCATTTCACAAAACATCACTCAGCACATTCTGAAATTCTGGAACATATTAGCATAGTAATAATACACACAGAGCATGTAAAATTTACAGGAGAAAAGGCCAAGACAAAACTTTGACAGGATAATCTTGAAGTCACATTCAAAGGATATGGGTTTCCTCATGGGATAATGACATCATTCCAATGGAGTAAAATGCTTAAATAATACACTGGGCCAAATAAGCTACCTAGTTTGGATTTCTTTAGACCTACACTGTCTGCTTAAATATGACTGCTAAGCTCTTTTTATCATATTTTTCTGTTAAGACGATGTAACATAGAACATACACGATATGTGTAAAAACAAAAAGCATCCCTTTCTCAAACCAATTAAGGATAAAAAATATTCTAGATTATTTTCAAAGGTAGACTTCAAAATATTACAAAAATAAATAAAAGAAAACTTACTTCATACAATAGCATCTCTGACACCCCTTGTGTTTGTGATCCTGAACTGGAGAAAAGGAAAAAATCCAGCAGAAACGTTTTGATTTCATGACTACACACACACACTAAGCAAACTGAAAACATTCTTACAAGTAACCATATAGAGATAGATCTCAGTTTTTTGAAGTAGTTAAATATCACACCTCCCAGGTTATATATTTAATCATGTGCAAGACTTACAAACAAAATCTAAAGGTATTCTTCATGAATAAATGCTAAATCATACTGCAGCACATTAAAATAAAATGTCTTACCTTATATAACAAATAACAGCTGGAGTAATAAGGTGAAAGCGACACTTGATTTTTTACTTCTTACCAAAAGAATGTGGAGTCAAAGCATCACGAATGGTAATTTGCCATTTCAGAGTAAAAATATTTGCTGTGTGACATGATTGCAAAGCCCTGTATTCATAGACTGAAAAATGTTTGTTGACTTCTGCTTTCCGAGTCTTTCTTTCCCTGGAAACAGTCCTTTTTCCCTGCTTTTATTTCTTACTAAGAGCCTGCTCATGTTATTCATCTTTTTCAAATCTTTACAGGCCTTTCTCTCTTCCTACAACCATCCACTTAACTGTCCTCCCTGCTGCAGTCTATGTGCTGGTAAAAACTGTCAATGCAGACAGCACAGGTCTTGAAGCAAAGATACAATCCAAAGTCTGGAGTTATATTTTTCTTGGTAAATTACATATTCAAAGCTGTGAGCAGGTTGTCCAATTCTTCTCTGTTGACGAATTGACACTAAAAATACTTTTAAAGTTCATGGTATCTGCCTTGTACCTCTGGGGAAAAACCAGCAGAGACTTTCAGAGATGCAGAAAGAGTTACAGAAACAGAGACAAGATACACACTTGTGACAGTTTTTGAAAACCTTATCATTTTGTGTTTCTTTCTTCCAAAACTTGCTAAATTCACAGCAGGTTGACTTTTCTAACTAGAATTATAATCAGTCAGCTCCTCCCTGAAACCACATGACCCACTGCCAAACAGTCAGCAATCAGTCTGTTACCTAGAACACCTGAAACTAGTACTGCTTGTAAATTAGCTTGTTTATTGCTAAACAGTAACATTATCCTTTTCTGCATTTCACTTAAAACTGCAATTTTCAATAGTCAACCTATCTTGCACATATCCTGCAAACCACAGTAAACTATTACAGTCTTATTCTCCTACAAAATGCTGAGTAAAGATACCTCGTAAGTGCATCCCTGGTACAAACTAGTCATAAAGGAGACACACTTCCCAGTCACTTCTTTGCAAATTATGATATATGTCTTAAGCCTGGACTGCATAACAAGAGAGTCAAGAGACTCAGAAACACTAAATGGCTGCTAGAATGTACTGTATGCTATAAATGTAGCACATATTAATACTCAGTACAAGGACATGTATCCCTCAGTAGCATGAAAAAAAAAGTGTCTGAAATTTGTCAAAGGTTTAATATTAAGCAAAGTGAAAATCTGACCCTCTCCCCCCAATTCAACATATTCAGAAAAGTTAAGTATTAAACACACTGAAAAAAATTGACAGACAGCAGTAAATATATCCCAAGCTATATTATGGCTGGTTGTTCTTTGTGTTGAGAATTAAGAGCTGCTTCCTGTAGTTCAGTGTTTGATTACCACAACATGCATTTGACTACTCTGTTACTGTAGAAGTAATTTATCCTGACAGTGTTTCAGGGCTAAGTCTGTAAAACATCCAAGTTCATGTGGAAACAGTGCTTTTGAGCTTAAATACATTAAGTTCTATGCTGTGATAAAATGGCTTGAGACCCTGCATACAAGCTGGCATGAGGGAGGTGGACATAGGAGGACCTTTAATTGGTCCAGAGGACAGTGACTTCCACACTTGCTCTGAAGTGCTTATCATTCTGAATATAAACGGCTCAATGCATGGTAGCAGACAGATGCACTTCTCATTAGCAAGTTCTTGCGAAAGTCAGGACACAGCATGGGAATGTAGAAGAATAAACAGAAAAATATGTCCTATTCTTACAATGGATGACAGCACCATTCTCAGCACTCCACTATTAATTTTCATGGTAAAGAGTGGGCATTCAAACTCCAACATCTGGAAAGAATGAAGGAGTGAAAAGAGTGACGGGATGAGTGGTTGGCCTGTGAATCATTATGGGTAAGGGGGGGCACAAAAATGTACTAAAGTAATATTCATGCAAAAGCGCATAAGCATAGCAAAAAACTTCAAAAGTCATATTACAAAGTGTATTAAGAAGATGAAGATTAATAAGCAAACTGGAAAAAGAAAAACTGACCTGGTTATCATAAACTTTGTATTATACAAATGTGTCAGATCTGAGAAATTATATTACTGAGCCACCCATCCAGTTGTGTCTTAAGATTTCTTTTTTTTACACATATAGCAATTGTACATAACCTTGTCAAAAAATTCCAAACCAACACTACTCTGTCAGCGATTTATATTTAGTAGTATTGCAGTTGGTCAAGGACAGCCGCGGTGGTGCAGCGGTAGCATTGTTGCCTCACAGCAAGAGGTTCTCATGTTCGATTCTTGGCTGGTGTGCAGGGAGCGCCTTCTGTGTGGAGTCTCCATGTCCTCCCCGTGGTTGGGTGGCCTTTGAAAGACATGCCTGAATGGGTGTGCCTTCACTGAAGGTTGGGCGTCGGGTTGGCAACTCAGCACCATAAAAGTCTACTGCCAATCATTAGCGGACCGGAGTTCCGCTGTGGCGACCCCTAACCGGCAAAAGCCGAAAAGTCAAACAGCATTGCAGTTGGTCAATTTGTGTTACTAACTTGTTGCTTATTGTTGCCAAAGATGGGTCACATTCATAAAAGTCACTGTGAGCTGTATGCAAGGTATGCAACTCCTGGTAACTGTCTGAATTAGGAGATAGGCCAGCCACAGTGCTTTTGCAAGACATACAGCACCAGAGTGGGCTGTCTCCATGGCCATGTTATATGGTAATGTGGCATTCCTGGGAAGTGGCAAATGCTAATTAACCTTGTGTTGTCCCAGCAAACTGCCTGCAGTAAGGCATGTGTGAAGCCAAGTGATTCAGAGAATTGTTTAAATGAGTAAAATAGCATGGCAGATCCTGAATGCAATAATGAAAACAACCAAACAGCCATATTTATCCATCACAACAGAGGTAAATGTTGGAGAGTTTAGTGGTCAGGTAGTTTTAGGATGTGTACACGTGAGTGTACCCAATGGGCTATATATGTGTGTGTGTGTATAAATGCCTAGGAGATAGCAGTAGGGGAATCAGTGATGGGGTAATAAGTGATGGGATAGGTTAGATGCATGTGGCTGAGTGTGCCTGTGAGTATGATCAAATGGGGAGGAGACTGCTAAGTGTGGGTATCCATACATTTCTGTGGGTTGCGGTGATTGTCATACATCCCCATACCCCTAGACTAATGAGTACAGACTGCAATTTTGGGAATGGGGGGGCACCACTAGGGATAACTCTTTAGCTATATGTTTACATGGCACCTAGGCTTGAGTAGAGCACTAGACATCAGGGATTACTCTGCTTAACATGTCTGAAAGGTACTTAAACATAATGAGGTCAGGGGAAGGGAGGGGGCACTGACACCAGCAAATAACAGTGGCATCTTGTATTTTAATGACACTTAAAACTTGACATCGATTGGAGTGGGAAAGCCACTAGCCACCAGCAAGAATTTGGAATATGTGAGTTTGTGGGAAATACTAGACTCCAGGGAGAATTTGAAAGATGTACGTCTTGAGAAGGAACATCGGGGATGCCATATATAAAATGAATAACTGAGAAAAAGTAATGTATAGAGGGAGGAAAAAAGGATTTGAACCTTGCATCTTGGCATATGAAACCTCAGCATTAATCCACTGTGCTAACCCATAAGCTAGTATAGTAAGTTTTTTTTTTTTATATATTGAGGAGTTTAGGAGTTATACAATATCTGCCGCAGTAGGTCAGTTACAAGGCAGACAGACAAGGAACATTAAGCATGCTTCTCAACCTTAGACCCCAAGATATCAGCACAAAAGCAAAAATTAATAATGTGACAAAATCATGGAGGGATTTTAAGTATTTCTGCCACAGATTTAGAAAATCATTAGTATAGAAGGGATAGATTCCTGACCCAGAGACTCCCCAGAATCTGGAATAGAGTAACAAACATGTCAAGCAGAGCACCTCTTTGGCCCTCTTCAAAAGGAACCTTGACGACTGGATGGGAGAAAGGAAATTCACTCCGGGGTTCACATCAGTCACACTGCTAGACAGGGGTCCAGGGAAGTAAATAGTGTGGGTAAAAATAGCCCGGGAGTTGTTATGGCTAGGCTAATACCAACCTATGAACCTCTGAACCTATAACAGCATTTATACTAGCATGCATTTACTGAAGGATATGAAGTGTGAACTTGAATATCTGCTATTAAAGACTGGCTATAATCACCAGGGAATTAGCAGACCAAGGGAAATATGAGATACTGTGGATGTTCTGACAAGAAAGACAGGTATAGTATGTATGTATGTGTGTGTGTGTGTGGACTTGTGTACAAGAGCATGTGATAGCATGACTATATGTGTGTGTGTGTGTGTGTGTTTGTGTGTGTGTGTGTGTTTGGAGCATGTGATTGCATGACTGTGTGTGTGTGTGTGTGTGTGTGTATGTGTGTGTGTGTGTGTGTGTGTGTGTGTGTGCATGCATGCACACTTGTGTACAGGATCATGTGATTGCATGACTGTGTGTGTGTGTGCATGTGTGTGCACTTGTGTGCAGGAGCATGTGATTGCATGACTATGTGTGTGTGTGTGTGTGTGTGTGTGTGCAGGAGCATGTGATTGCATGACTATGTGTGTGTGTGTGTGTGCAGGAGCATGTGATTGCATGCCTGTGTGTGTGTGTGCGTGCAGGAGTGTGTGTGTGTGTGTGTGTGTGTGCAGGAGCATGTGATTGCTTGATTATATGTATGTGTGTGACGGAGTAAATGAGGATGCCTATGCCAATGCCATGCACCCATTAACACTGTTAATGACCACAGGAAAGTGTTGATTTGCACTTGTAGTTAATAGCAATTCAATGAAATGCTGATCTTGATATCATCTAAGGACAAATGCTATGTTAAGGGCTAAACTATTATTAAGAAAGCATTTGTAAATTAAAATTAAAACCCATCTATTCAATATATAACTGAGTGTGACCACAGCTTGGTCAATTTCTCATTATAACTGAGGATTTCTAATGGAGTACATTTTCCACACATATGATTTCCATATTCTGCCTATTTTAAGAGTTTAGACTTTAAATGCACCAGGACACCTATTATTCAATCTGAGGCTTAATAAATAACTTATAGCATCATCAGTATGTCAGTCTGTGTAGTAGTCTTGGTATAAAACATGCATCTCTTTGGGGTATAGCTACCCAATTATAATTCCAACATTAATCTTAAATCGTAAACTTCAGGTTGCTATCTATAGTAACACCCAAATCCTTCACATGATCAGAAGTTGGTAAATTATATAGAGAAAGTTTTAAACATGAACAGAGCAAGTCTAAGATGACTTCCTTGCTTAGTTTAGCAGAAGCATATCGATATCAAGGGGGAATGGAAATCAAACCAGAAGCTTAAAATCAGGCAGCAACTGACTATCCCAAAAAGCAAAAGCAAGTATATAAGGTGAAGGATCGGATGAGAAGGTGAGAAATGTGGAAAATGCATAAACATAGTTGCAAGTAGAGAAAAGTCCTGGAACAACCTCATGTTGATAAGGATTTAATGCAGGAATGGTCAAGGACGGGTGAATTTAAACCAAAAGATGGAAGGGTAATATTGGCAGCACAGGATAGTGGATTATGCACACATGTTGTGTCTTTCGGCTTTTCCCGGTTAGGGGTCGCCACAGCAGAACTTCAGTCCACTAATGATTGGCAGTAGATTTTTACGTGCCAAGTTGCCAGCCCTGATGCACAACCTTCAATGAAGGTACGCCCATTCACGCACGTCTCCACACAGAAGATGCTCTAGCTGAGAATCGAATGGGACAACGTCTTATTGTGAGGTGACAACGCTACCACAGCACCACCACCACAGTATATAGTGGACTATGCACACATCAGTTTACAAAATCCTTTGGGCATATATCAGAGAAAAAAACAAATGCAGGTTTTGTAAACCAGATTTAGTCATAGAAATAGTCATATATCTTGTTGCTGGGTGCGTGATGCATGAATGGCAAAAGGCCTGTATACTGAAAGGTGTAATAATGTGGCAAGACTGTTAGACTGGGGATTGTGCAAACATTATAATACTGAAGTAGCTGAGAAGCATTAGAAACATATGCCACAAAGCATTATAGAAACTGATGAAGTTTATGTCACATGGGATTAGTCATTACAAACAGTTCAAAAAATAGATGCAAGAAAACTGAATATAGTAGTCTATGAAAACAAATGTAGCATTGATCAGTAAAAATTGGTAGACCCAGAGAGACGCAAAGTCATAAAATATCAAGATTTGCAGGTACTAACACGGGACAATGCAGAAGAAGGAGGATACCCAGACAGCTCCAATAGTAGTAGAACCAAAGCATCTCATAAAAAAGAATTCACAGTCATATTTAACATATGTGAGCGATGCATGTAACTCTATATACATTTCAGGAGGAGTCAGTTCTGTGCACAATGTGGGTGGTGCAAATAGTATTTTCAGCTAACATCAAAGAATAAAACAATACTAGTTTCATAAACCTTAATCATATTTTGATGTAGGAATGGGGTCCACTCATGCCATAGTATTAGAAATCCATAAGTCTTGGTGAAATTAAAGACATTAACACTACAAGAATCTGCTTCTGTATGTGGTCTAATGGTGTTTAAGGCAGTTATAACCATATTTCTAGTAACTGTGGATCAGCTATTTTCTCTATTTTTCCAAAAAAGTATTATAAAATACCTCTGCTAACTTGCTCTACTCTTATATAACATTGTTTTCTACAGATGATGTTAAATTATCAGGATAAGCATTTCAGAAGCATATCACATACTTATGCAAAGCCTTGATTAAATGTAGACACATTTTACTAATACTTTGTGATTTCCTCAGCCCTAAATTTGTTTCTTCTCTCTAGGTATCCACTTTTTGAAAGGCTGATCATGATAGATCTTCTGCAAGTGCTGATTTTTTTTACCAATCCCACTATAATTTTTTTTTTTTTGAAATCCATTCTGCTTTTGATATATGTTTTTGATATATCTACTTATGTACTACAGGAAGGTTTCTTGTAGTACTCTACAGAACTGCAATGTACCATAAGCTGAAAAACATAGTTTTCAGAGCTGTTCTGTACTGTATGAGGGAAAGCAGAATTTTATCTTCAGTTTACAACATGGCATTTGACAAATCCTTCACACCACCAAAATCATTTGCTATGGAGCACCATGACACATGATATGCTTAGATTATTCCATTTTGTTTGACAAAACAAAGACATTCTTGTAATTTATCAAGTTCATAGGTTCATACTAGGCTATCAGTCTGTGAACTATTATAAGGCTATTCAATAATTAGCGGTCAGAATCAAACCTTGTATGTGTGAGGTAACAACATAACCATTATGCCAAAAATGACTTTTGTTGCTTGTGATATTATCTTCAAACAAACCATAAGGACTGAAATTACTTTCCAGATAAATGTTCATAGATTTAGATATGATGAATACTTTGAATTTTAAATAAACATCCACAGCCTTTATCAATGCTTTATTTCTAAACTGTCCTACAAAAATTATTTTTTAATACCTACACAGAAATTCTCATAGGTGTTAAAATGCCCATCTAAGAATTTTGGACCACATTTTGCATGGTGCAGAAACCTTGCATACATTTGTAGCCTTTTAATCCAGCTTTAGTCACCAATTTTTATATATATATATATATATATATATATATATATATATATATATATATATATATATATATATGTACACACACACACATACTGTTTTCATTTAATCAAGGGAAAAGTGATCTGCATGAAGGTTTTCCAATACAGGATTTTTCATCTTGAATGCAATTGTTAAAGAAGTACCCCATAAGAGACTATTTTTATCAGTCAAAGTTCATATAGTGTTCTGTAGTAGATTTTTAAACTCTCATCAGTATTAGCTGTGCAGCGCTACAAACTTTGTTGTAACACTTTTTATCAAATTTGCTTTACCATGAATGTCTTAGAAACTGTCTACAAATTATACATATGCATAGTCTGTGGTTTCTTTTACAGCTTTATCAGAAATATGTCTTTAACAGAACTCTAGTAAACTAATAATTACTGGCATGATTCTTGGAAAATGTACATCGTCTGATTATCGTGAGCAGAAAGTGTCATCACCATCTCTATATTCTTTAATTTGTTATAATTATTGAGAAAATGCAGTAGTTAACATCTTTTCTTGACTGCAAAAGTTAAAACAAAATATTTTTTCTCTCCTGTAGTGAATGCTTTATTTTCACCAAGACAACAAACTCTAGATGAAAAAGCAACTCTTAAGCAATTGTTCTTTTTATTCCCCCCTTAGATACATCTTGTTTTGATCACTACAAGTGTGCAGCTATGTCCTAAGAAAAAGCATTGCAAGAAACCGATGAATTAACACTTCACTGTCATTCTGCAATTCTTTAGATTTAATTTCAGTTGTGATGCCACACGGTCTCATAGCCATCTATGCAATGTTGGTGAAAGTATACTTTACAAATTTTATTTTGTAATACAGGCTAAGAATGCCCCTGTAAAATGTTAAAACTCTGTTTATGGGATATACTTGAATGTTTTTATAGCTATCCATGTCACCACACATTCTCTCTTTAGGAACATTCTTTGCCTCAAAAAATTGTTCCATTCATTCTATACAGGTAGATCGGGACTCCATCATTTGTCTGAACTCTTATTCTTTTGATATCAAATTATTGAATTCTGATGTCACTTTTCATTCTTTGTATGCTATATAATTTGAAGAAATTCACACAGATAGGAACATGTTTGAAAACACATTACTTCTTTCAAAGTGAGAATGTTCCCTGAGCAATGAATACTCATTTAATGTTCAGCATATCCATTTTGTAGAGAGTAAATGGACCATCTTTTATGTAACTACTTTTACTGCTCTATACTCAAACTGAAAGTATATTATCAAACACTACCGAAGAAAAACTACAGTATACCCTACAGCTAAGATAACACCTTCAATTGTTTTACAGAGTATTTATCCATCATTTCATATAAATATATCCAACAACTTATTTGTAATCTATGAATTTGGAAGACTCACTGCAGTGTCTCATATTTAAAGATAATATGAACCAGTAATCATACAAAAGTTTACAATGCACTGGAATTTCTCCTTGGAATCATTTTCATCTTACTACAGTTTACTGTGATTCGCATTTTATCTCACATGTTGTCACCTGTCTTCTGCCTACATGTATTATTTACAGTCAGAGCAAGATCCATAAAGCAAATCATTTCCCTCTCACTGGAATCTGTAGGAAGCTTGATGCCCAACATTCAATAATATTAAGTGTGTAGCTAGGGATGCAGTAGATATGCCATGGTGTACATTTTTTATAATTTTCTCTATTTACTCAATGTCGCAATGTAGGATGTCGAAAAAAAAACACCTTAGCATTGTTTAGCACATTCTGTTAATTTAGTTTTATTTAGTTTTATTTATTTTTGTGTTCTCTTATTCTGAATCACCGACGCAGGCTCAATAGATGGCGGCTATCCTTTGGCCTGTGTTATTACTACTATTATTATTTTTATAAAGACTGAAAAAGACTCGTCCAATCAGATTAATGTATATACAGTACCAGAAAGGATGACCAATAACTGTGTTCATAGTCACACCCATGTGACTATGGAAGGGAAGAGGAAGAAGATAACCCAAGCAAACATAGATTTTACCAACTGTTTCAGAGGAGTGTTCCTATTTTCGACCTTGACGTACTTCTTTTTAGAAGTATGGCCTTATTTTCAGGCTTGAGTTATCCTTTTCCACAATTTTCTGAATCCCCTTCATCACATGTGATTTGAAGCTGTCAAGTACACACAAAGCTGCCCTACATAACAAACATACTGGTGGCAACAATAATTTAAATAAACAGGACACACATCTGACAACTCCTTTTTCCTGAATTACAAATAAATGTCCTTATGTGGTAGAATTTTGCAATACTGTTAACTGTTGTCTACAGATTTTACACTGTCTCTGATAATTTCCTTATGTTTTTCCATCGTTTTTATCACTGTCTTTTAAAAATATGTTTCTGAGTACTATCCCGCATTCCTACTGCAAGAAGGAATATTTTGTATGTTCTCTACTATTTGGTGTTCAAATTTTCTTATTAAATGTCAGGATATTATGTTGGATGGTCCTATTTTTTGGGGAAGAGGGGTCTTTGTACCTACTTTCAGGTGCAACTTAAGAGTTAGCCAATCCATCACGACGAGCATCTGCAACAGCCAAACTTGTGGCATGATACTCCAGGTCCTGCTTCATATGGGAGCATATGGCCAACTACTAAGTATAAATGAACAAACTGTCCATCCCTCTCTGGAAAATTTCTTATGTCTTCCACCTACACAAAGGTGGTTGCTTGACAAAACTTAGTAATTATTGGCCCATAGATATGCTATCTCCCCTATCAAAAATCTTAGAAAAATGTGTACACACCCAACTACTGAATCATCTTCTTCAATATAACCTGCCAGCAAATAACCAACATGGATTTCGGTCATACCATAGTACCACCTCTGCCCTTATATCCTTTACCAACCACGTCAACCAATAAAGAAATCTCGGTAACATAGTATCTGTTGTCTTCCTAGACCTGTCAAAGGCATTTGACATGGTATTCCATGGCAGATTACTATTGACTCTCTACTGTGGTTTAAAAATTATCTGCTCTCCGACAACAAGCTGTTAAATGGCATAACTCTCTCTCCCCTCTCCTCTGAGTGAGACAAGGTGTTCCACAAGGATCCATTCTTGGTCTCTTACTATTTTCCATCTTTATCAATAACCTCCCCTCGGCTACTCAACAAACTAATATAGTACAGTATGTTGATGACACAATCCATATTTGCTCAGTCCCCACTCTACAATTACTCCAAGATAGAACCCAGGAAGCCTTCACTACTATAGAAAACTGGCAAAATTCCTCCCAACTCATACTAAACCCATCTAAGAGCCAACTCATGATCTTCCACCCATCCAAAACTTTCACCCCCACCTCACCGTTCGCAATAACATCCTCCAACAATACCAGTAAGCCAAGCCAAGCTACTTGGTGGAACTATTGACCAAAACCTAAAATTCGACAAACATATAGCACTAACAATTGCCAAAGATGATAAAAAACTAGGTTCACTCTGCCGCTGCAAGAGCTTCCTCACAAAGGAATCTCGAATCACCATCTCTCGTACCCATCTACTCTCCACCTTAATTTATGCTTCCCCAGTTCTAACTAACCTAAACAAATATGACCTTCTGAAACTATCTACCTGCTACAATAAGATATCAAGATTTGCAACCAATACTAAGTTTTGTTCTCAACACTACCTCTCCCAAGACAACTAGGATGGTTAGAATTCCCTAACCTACTAAAATACAATCAACGTCTCCTGATCCGTCAACTGCTATACCAACCAAATAAAATACCTGCCCTGTCTGGTCTGCTCACCTTCCATAATACTGCTCATCATCTAAGATCTTCCAAATACCGCCCTACTGACTGTTACCAATTGCTCACATAGTTCAGGCCAATCTCCCTATTCCTATGCAGTTACTAAGGCCTGGAACTCTCTACCCCCTGACATTAGAAGTCTAAATAGTAAACATACTTGCAAATCCCTACTAAAAGATCTCCTATTCAAAACTTGGATATGTCCCTGTACAGAACCAGACTAATTTGACGTGTTCCTGACTTTCAACATCCCTAGATCACAGGTATACTGTGTAGTTTCACTTAGTGCATAGTACTGTGAACCAGGTATTTAGGCCACCTTTATAGTTATGATTTCTAGTTTATGACCCTGTTTGTCTATGGAAACTTCTTTTTGAATTCATATTCAAGCAATTGTATATTTTATATCTTGTTTGTTTCTCAATATTCCAACCACTGTATGCTGCATTATTTGTAAAACTCTGATTTTACTCCTTTTATATGGTCTGTGCTCTTTGTACAAAATAGCTATGTTTATATATTTTTTTATTATTTTTGTTATTTTTTATAATAGTTTTTTTTACTAAGTATCTGGAGGTTTTATTCCCGGGCCTCCGCTGAAAATGGTCACCTTGTGTCCAGTTGGACTAACCTGGTAAATAAATAAATAAAAATAAATTAAATAAGCAACAATATGTTTATATACCTCTATGAAAGTTTTCACAGACTATCTGGATATTTAAGACAACCATAGAAACTTGAGGAACAGTTAAGTACTTAAAAAAAAAAAAAAAAAAAATATATATATATATATATATATATATATATATATATATATATATATATCCAGGGTAAACAAGTTCAGCATAACATACTAGCTTAATATCTGTGTGTAAGTGAATACTTCTACGGCTTGATTTTTGTTTTCCTGTTATAGGAGCGTGTGTGTGTGCATATATACACATGCGTGTGCATGCATGCATTTCTGTAACAAACAAATGTTGTTAAAGTTCACATCCACAAAAATAAATGAGGATGATGCAGTGCAAAAATGTAATACATGATCTTATGGAAAAAAATAATGGACATTTGCCTTTCTCTGATACAGAAATTCTGGCAGAACTAATGATCGAAAGCAGATTAAAAAACAATGATCTGTGCCCATATATTAGGAAATTCGCTCTAACCATCTGATTTCATCTGTGTTATGATCATAACCTGATTTTATTATTTCTCTCTGTCAAATCAATTTATATTCCTGGCAATAAGATAAAAATGAACAGTAATAAACGAGCGATTATATTTAATGGATAAGCTGGTATTTATGAGACCTGCTTAAACTCTCCATACTTGTTAAAAAAAATTAAAGTACGTACATCATAACAAGAGTGTAAATTAATAAGTGTGTTAAATATAGTAGGGTGAAGTCAAAATATAAAGAGGTGATAATGTTATAGAAACTAAAAATATTGTTTTATGGAGTATTAAATTAATTGAAATGAAGTTCTATATGATAAGAAACCGATGGGCACAAAACATACTGCAGTAAAATATCTATACAAGACACAACTCAGTTTGAGTTTAGCTGGTAAGGAAAGCTACTGAATTGATTCAACTAAAATATTGCATTTCTGACATTTCTGCCTGTTATTCTGAGAAAGACAAAGGTAATGTCCTTTTACACAGTCGTAACAATGCTGTCTGTTGGAAGAGAAGCATGCAATGAATACACTGACATTTCTGAAATATGTCTTTTGGTGTTATGATTGCAAGTTACATCTTGGAAAGTGCAACAAACATATTTCTTCCTTTCAAACATGGTGTTATTTTTCTATTATTATTATTATTGTTATTATTACAGGTAAGTTTTTTGAAATACTGTATAAGGTTACATAGAATATAAGGAAAGCAGTGGAGTCTTGTAGTAGTTCATGCCTCACCATAACTCAACCTCAGACTGAACCTCCTATTTTGAACAGGGGCAGGCCAGTACAGCCAGAAAGGGGGAAGGGAAACTGTAAGTACCCATCCAATTGTCCAGTTCCCATTTGAAGGAGGATAAAGTATTCCACCATTTAATTTGCAGTGGGAGTCTATTTCAGACAGGATTTAACTTAAGCCTGTTGTTAGCACACCAGTTTTTGAAGTGTGCAAGTCCTTGTTGTAAAGCATGGCTGTCAGTGGGTGACTTAATGATTCCATCTATTCATCAGCAATCCTGGTTAGCCATAGGTCTTGGCTTTTAAACTAGATGCAGAAACAGAAGTTGTACAAGCACAGAGCCCAGCGGTATACCACTGCTTATCTTCATACGCTTTGATAATGGAGCTGCTATCCACATGTATGAGTTTTACCCCATATCCAATGTGAAGGTCATCTTAGCACAAAGAGATGTATTTGTAATGCATTGAACTTACTAACCATGCCAGACTGGAGTCTAGTGTCAAAGGCCCTGCCTAGAACAAGGTATGGCATGTGTGCAGCATGGCCACTGCTCACAATGTTTGTTAATCTATTGAAGAAATGTTAATGAGATTAAGTAAACGCCATTTAGCTATTGTGTTTACTTCGGGCAGAGACTAAAATAGGCTCACTGGATTCAGTACTCTACTCTGGTTAATAAACTCAAAATAAATAATTCCTCTCAGCAAATGATATTCTTCACTGAATTTATGATTTTTTTTCATTACTTAATTACACCTTACTTTTTATTAAAATTATTCACATTTGTGTCTTCTTTCGGGTTTTCCCGGTTAGGGGTTACCACAGAGGTTCATCTGTCTGCTCATGATTGGCAGTGGAGTTTTATGGTGTCGAGTGGCCTGCCCGGTGCCCAACCTTCCACAGAAGGCACACACACGCACCCATGCACTTACACCTAGGGTCAGTTTAGAGTGTCCAATCCACCTACAGCATGTCTTTGGGATGTGAGAGAAAACCGGAGCACCCGGAGGAAACCCATGCAACAACACGGAGGACATGCAGACTCCACACAGAAGATACCCCAGCTGAGGATCGAACCAGAGAACCTCTTGCTGTGAGCGGCAATGCTAACCACTGCACCACCGCGGCCGCCCAAAACTATTCACATTTGCTACTTGATTAAAACTTTTGATAATGCTCTGTAACTATTCTATGTCTTAACCTTTTGTTTGAAGCTTTTCTCCTTTCTCTTGAGCTGAAAAATAGACTTAGAAAACAAAAGCAAATAAGTATGTAACTAGCTAACTAAACAAATAGTGCTTTTTGAATGATAAATATTTAGTCTATGTCTTTATTCTAGATTTCTTTTTGCTGTTTGGTGTCTAAATTAGCACTGTTACATTGCTGGGAGGTGGTATTTTTTTTAAGTTCTGTATTGCAATTATCCGTTGGGTTTTCAGGGTGGATGCTGTTCTTCTACAAGTTACTCCATTGTTTTGTCCAGTAAGACTGATTTAACTGACTGTCTTAGTGAGATTTTTTTTCATTTAAACTTATTTTGTTATTGCTACTTTTTTCTATTTCTTTTCAACCAGTTTCGTGTCAACCATCAACCTGCCGGCTATTCAGCCACCCATTCATTCTTAGGAGTTAAAAGCCAGTCATAGGAAACCATGACTAAGGCAATCATTAGGATTTTTCTTGTTTCAATCCTATCCTCATTAACCTTTCAGTAGCTGATATAGGCTTTGTAATGCCGGTCATTTTATGCACAAGTTCTATGCATGTATTTATTCAATGCTCCTGCAATCTCATCATTGTCAGATGGGGTACATTCTAGCAAACTGGGAGGGGGGGGCACTCCACTGTCCTCTCCCGAAGATGTCTTATCAGGTGTTCGCCACACTTACCATCCCCAACATTAATTCTCCACTTCAGAGGCCACTATTCCATACTAGGTCAATTGTGTTATAATCAAGTCTTCATTTTTTAGGTCATTAAACCACATTTGCAACAATGTTTTTAAGATTTTTTATTAGTGACCACAATTCTATTAACCTCACAGAAAAAAAAGTGTATTTAAGCATTTTCTTACCTTTTAATGTCAAAGGGTGTGCTTTTTTAGAAATTATGTATTTGTCTTTAAAGAAAGAAGCAGTATTATAACACAGCTACACACAATGTTGTGAATACAATAATTTTATACTGTGTGGCAATTGCAAAGGACATTGGGGGAGGGGTGACAGTAAGAGTTACACATTATTTTGAATGCATATAAATCCCTATGCTTACATGCAAGTGTGCCCTGTAAGAGTGTTTAAACAAAAGTGCACTTCATTAATAATGGTTTTCAGTACAGACAGAATTGTGGCATATTCATTTACTTAATTAGTTTATATGTTAACATTATAAGATTCCAGTTTCACATATATATTATCTATGTATGCCTGTATGTATGTATTTTTCTATCTATGTTGACTGAGTTAGTCCCACTAGGCTAGTGGCCTCCTTTCAAAGGAAACCCAAGGTGGTATTTTTACTAATAGGACAAATTTGGCCAGGACATTGGGGAACTTACCTCTTTTTGAAACTTGCATCCACATATGCTACTGCCATCTCAAGGAGACGGGACCTCAGTTTAAAACTTCATATGAAGTATGACAGGTAACTTTTATTTTATTTTTTCTTACTATCATTTTATTTTTCAACTTTAGCAGTTTTTATGCTATTTGTATATCATTTGTTTGGTAATATTTTCTTAAGATTTCTGTTGCATTACACTCCAGAAGTATAATTTTAGTGGTATCACATTCACAAATACTAGTTTTATCATTCTGACATGTAATAATGTTAATGAAATATTTATTTATATTTGTAAGACAGATATAAACTCTACTTCTTGATTTGATATACAGAAAATCCCCTGCAACATCTGTAGGTTACCATTCTCACAGCAGAAGCAATAACTTGTGTTCTTTTGTTTGTGGGGTTTGTGGTCTACCTTGTCACACATTAGGCATTTATATAGTGCTACACAGAGTATCCACAAAGCTGCAATAAATAAAAATAGTTTACTGTACTGCGAAGTATTTAATACAACTACTAGAATGTATTCCTGCATTACATAAAGTCAAGGAAATTATAAAAAAAAGATGCACACATTTTTGTATTTAAAAACATTACTATGCATTTATTCTAAAAAAGAAGCAGCAGAAATACTATTAATAAAGCTGCAGGACTTCAGCATACTCAGTTAAATTATATATCAAATACCTAAAAATAAGACAAGCAAAGAGGCTATAACATGAGCCAACAAATAAACTTCAAAAGAAACCAAAAATTTAAAAAAAATTGTCTATGGGTGATAGAATTGGAAGCAGAAGATGACAAAAAATGCTGATTAAAATTCTTTTATTTCCTACAAATGGGGCTTTAGTTAAGAGCTTTCATCCTAACACTTATGACTTCATCTGAACTCTCAAAAGGATGCAAATAAGTCATGTACCTTGAGCAAAGAATGTATGTACATAGAACAATGGTGTCCATATGTAGGCTCATAGGAGGATACTAGGCTAATAGCCCCGGGGCCCTTACAAGCCTAGCTAAGAGTATATCCCCAAAAAGAAACCTCAGTCAGCACCTCTCACCCCTGTCAGTGAGGGACACAGGTGGAACCTCTAGGACAAATTTGTGGTTTCCCATTCACTCATCAAGGTTGCACTTGAAGAGGGTCAGCAAGGTGCTCTGTTTGACATGTATGGGAAGTGTATTCCAGAGATGGGGCAGCCTCTGGGAGACAAACCTGTCTCTCCAGCAGGTTTTGTTAATGTCACATATTAGGTTCAGGCCTTTTGAGCAGGTAGTGTGTGAGGAGTTAGACTTACAGATATGGAGCATCTCTAGCAGGGCAGGGTCTGAGATTGCCTTACAGGCGAGACACAGATCACCCCTGAGCAATCTGTACAATACAAAATAGAGTGATAGTGATTTGAGCCTGTATGCATAGGACAGGTGTTGGAGACCATGGGTTATCTTTCTGAAGTATTTGAGTGGCCTTTCCAGTTGGTGCAGATGTTTGGAGAGGTTCATCCCAAATGGGGCGTTATACTCAATTATTGGTCTAATGAGGGAGGAGTATAGAGAGGCAATAACCTCCTTTTTTTCTGGATGCAATTCCTTTACTTATGAGAGGAACAAAGTAAAAGGCTTTTCTGACCACTGCCGCAACATAATGGTCGAATGTGAGGTTGTTTTCAACCTAAATGCCCAGGTCTCTCACTGCAGGTTGTGTGCTTAAGGGGTGGCCATTGATGTGGTAATCAGTACGGGTCATGTTTTTGCTGAATGGTGTGATGAGAGATTTTTTTGCATTTAGCTTGAGGCCATGACTTTGGCATCAAGTCATTAGTTGCTGTGAGACCCTCATGCAGTATGTTAACATCATTTGATGAGTGAATGAGAGCACCCAACTTACACTTGTCAGCAAATTTGGTCATCCACAGGCTTTTGTCTTTGCTTGTACTTCTGAGAAATAGATGCCAAACAGTAGGGGTCCCAGGACAGATCCCTGTAGAACTCCACTAGTGACAGGTCTGCTATCAAAGGTGGAGATGCCTATTTTGACTTTGAGGGTCCTGTCGGTGAGCCAGTTGGCCACCCACCTGATAAGATAGGGATTTACACCAAGTTGTGTTACTTTTTCAATGATGCCCGAGTAGGGGATTGTGTCAAAGGCCTTGGCCAAGTCAAGGTAAGCTGTATGTATTAACTTTCCCTAATCCAGGGCCTTGGTGACAGTCTCAAAGAGGTCAACCAGGTTCAACAGGCAAGATATGCCCTTGATGAATCCAAACTGGGTGGGGTCAAGTGTTTGGAGATTGCCTATGTACTTGTTTATGAGATCTTTAATAATACGCTCCATGGCTTTACAGATTAAACTTGTCAAGCTAAATGGGCAATAGTTTCCAGGGTCAGTAGTGGCACCAACTTTGTGCAAGGGGATGGCAGTGGTGGTTCTGCACTCTACTGGAATGAAGCAAGCACTTAGGCTGTGGTTGAATAGGGTGCTCAATGACAAAGCCAGTTCTTGCTGGAGATGGTACAGAATACATCCTGGGATACTATTGGGTCCCATGGAAGCTGTGTTTTTTGCCTTAAATATGGCCTGTAGCACTTGATCTACGCAGATATGAGGTGTGGGAAAAGTAGTGGGGATGTCAAAATGTCCTTTGTGTAAGGACAGGGGGTTAAATTTGTGCTAAACCTATCTGCTTGCAGGTTGGCTAAGTCAACAGGATCAGTTTAAGTGATACTGTTATTTACTAATTCAAAACAAATCTGGGCTTTGCCATGAAGGTTCCTGATGTAAGTGAAGAAAACTTTATGGTTTCCCTTTAATATGGAGGCAAGTTTCAGTTCAGAATTAGCCTTGAAGGTTTTCACTAGTGATCTAATTTGCTTGCTATGCTAAGGATATATATATATATATATATATATATATATATATATATATATATATATATGCTGCTAAAGTTTAATAGCGATAGTGATATATACAACGTATGACCGCAGTGGAAGAGAGGAGCAGTAGCCAGGTAGCCAGGTTTAATTCTCATACTACACTCGTTAATATCAGCTCTACTGAATGACTTAAACCATTGCCGTTACATGTGGCGTGGGATAAAGCCCATCTCTTATCCATAAGACTACATCAGAGTCAGAAGACTGATTTAATGATGCTTCAGAGAAACAGGACAGCCATTTTAATCCAGGGAATAATATACAATTTGAGATATATGACTACGAAAGAGCAAGATGAGAATAACATATACTAGGCTACAGCAAGAACCTTAGAAAGTGATTGTGAATCCATTGACATAAAATAAAGCTAAAACAGAAAATAATATAATCAGACGACTTAAAAGGAATACAGATAAAGCAACTGTCAGAGAAGCGATGACAATTCAAAAATTCTAGATGGTGCAACTGCACAATGGATGTTGTTAGAGGTGCTAGTCAAAAGAATTCGGGGACAAAAGCAGTATGTGATGAAAAAAACAGAAATAAATGAAAATGAAGCAACATATACTAAAATGGATCCGAAGAATAGAAGAGGATAAGCAAAACTGAGTGTAGCTGCTGTGGTGAGCAGTTCAGTTGCAAACATTTCTGTCATTAAATTGCAAAGCTCTTACACCAACAAAACTACTGAAAAGGTACCTGAAGTAAAATGAATGTCACAAGCAATAACAACAAAAGAAAAGAAAGTACAGAAACAATGTATCTAAATAGTATAAAAGTTAAACAGAGAAAATTCATGCTGAAGATGAAACATACTGTAGAATGAACACAATAAATCAAAATAAAGACAACATGCACCTAAAGATAGATGTCAATGTTGAGAATATAGATGTGAGAATGTTAATGAACCCAGAAGCATTTGATGACATAACTAGTCAGAATAATAAAAGATAAAGCCACATCCCAAGTTATAACAGGCAAGCAAAAGAATATATGCTTAAAAGTTACAATACATTGTTTCAGGGTGGAAGCAACAGTGAATAACAAGGCAACATCTACTTCCAAGACACTGAAAAGGTAAGTATCATATCTTTTGACTTACCTACAGTTAAGTCTATAGAGGAAATATAAATAATGGACAAAGGAAAATCTGCTACCAGAAGGAGTAGAGTAACATAACTGTTATAGGAAAATAATTTGACTTATGGTGCTGAGAAAGAAAAACACTGTAAAGTGTAATAAATTTTGTACCCTAGAAACCTCCTGCCAGCTCAATGCACAGACCAACACATTTTCCTTTAGAAGAAATATAGTACATCTGGGAAGTTATTTGGTCCTACACCATAAATCTTGCACAATTTTATTTCCAACTGAAACCCAAGGAGAATGATTAGGACCAGTTATTGCTGTCTGTTGAATCAGTTCTGATGCAACTGAAATCCTCAAATTTGTTTCAGAAATTCATTGGTATTGTGAATGAAAGGCTGCTTGATAGAGTAAAATTCCAGGGTATAATGAAGATTTTCCTTGCCACATAAATTAGCAACCTAAAATGAATATAATTACAGATGTGAGAAGGAAGGGTTACAAGCCCTCTTTCTGAGTGCATTTTTAATTGTCTTATCAGATATATGTTTTTTTTTCAATTGAAGTAGCTTCTTTGAATACAGATTTCATTGTTAGCCATATATCTCGATGGGTAAGAATACATATTTATATTATGGCAGCTACCAAAGGCACACGATGATAGACTCACCTGGCAACTGTACTGGATGACATAAAAAGAAAACGGGGGACAAAAGCAATGTATTTTAGAAAACGTGATGCAAGATCTTGTTGCCATCAATTTGAATGTCATTAAAAATCAGGAGCTATTTCATTTTTATGAATATGGGCCTGACAAGATACAAAAGAATGATATTTAGTTTGTGCTTCAAAGATATTCTAGGATTTGATGCAATTAAATATATTATGAAGTTAATGCAATAAAATCTAACAATATGTTTGTTTGTGTCTTTCGGCTTTTTCGGTTCCGCTAATGATTGGTAGTTGATTTTACATGCGAGTTACCAGCCCTGATGCACAATCTTACTGTGAGGCGACAACGTAAGGATTTAAAAGCAATGGAACATCACTAAAGGTAGTCAAAAAAACTAGATAAACCTGAGCCAGCATTAAACAAAGATTCTCACAAATTAACATGCTAGAACTTTATGCTTTAATATTTTCAGGCAGAGGAATGCCACCTGATTCGCAAACATGAAAGCCATTCATGATATCTGATTAAAAATCTGAATAAGACAAACTTGACTCACCATGGCAAAAGGGATCAAAACAGTATAAAATCTGAACATCACATCAGTATAACCAAAAAAAAAAAAAATGGGTAAAAAATACAAAGTAATAAAACAAGGAGAGTGCTTTTGTAGTTAAAACCATCTCTTCATCAGACTAACATAAACTAAGGAATATGCCAACATGTATTTAAAGCATCATGGTAACCAATCATCATATACAAATAGAATCACATCCGTACAGCTCTTTCAGAAAGACAAGATTCCATTCATAAAAAACTGACAAATCAGATCAGTGCTTCAAGCCATGTACTCTGTGCTTTGGATTAATAGACAGAGCTTCATTCAAGCCAGGAATGTTATCGGCTTGCAAACCAACAATCCATCTAAGTTCAGATCATTCTGTTTTATTTTTTATGTTACCACCCCTTATATTTTCAGTGATGACCTTTAAAACCAGAAACTTAAATCCCTGAAGCATCTCATGATCATACACGTCTCACTAAAGCATTAGTATGTTTTTATTATGGATATCAGTCATGTGCTCGATATCCTATCTTTAAGAGGATGATTGGTCTTTCCAATGTAAAAACAGTCACAGGCAAATCATTGGTCATAATAAACTATATTTCTTGTCCTGCAATCTGCATAAAAATGAAACGTTATACAAGAGTTCAGTAAAGGGTGTTCAGTCAAACTCCTTATACACATATAATCACAGGCAGTGCAAGATGTACAATGAAAAGTACCCTTGCAAATTGATCAAGATATATCATACACCAGATGCCTGTAACAACTGTTGTTCACAGATTAAATTATTACGGAATGAAATCGTGGGTACAGCCAACTCAATTTCTTATAGAATCATCAGCCATTAACACTGGCCAGTTCTTCTTAATAATATTAAACACAGTTCCAATATTACTAGAAGAAGTTCATAGGTTGGTACCAGGCTATCGGCCCTAGGGCATATACAAGTCTAGCCATAACAATTCTCTGGCTATTTCTTCCCACAATATTTACTTCCCTGGACCTCTGTCTAGCAGGGTGACTGACATGATCCATGGGGTGAATTTCCTATCTCCCATCCAGTCGTCAAGGTTCCTTTTGAAGTGTGCCCAAGAGGTGCTCTGCTTGACATGTATGGGCAGTCTATTCCAGAGTCTGGGGAGTCTCTGGATCAGGAACCTATCCCTCCAGCATGTTTTGTTCGTTGTGATGACAAGGTTTTGATCCCTGGAGCATGTGGCTCTGAGGGATTGGGATTTCTTTAAGTGCAGCATGTCCAACAGCTCTGGGTTTGACATGGCCTTGTATGTTAAGCAGAGATCGCCTCTGAGTAGACGATATGTGACAGAGTATAGCTGGACTTTTTTCAGATGGTCAGCATAGGGCATCTGTTTTAGGCCTGTGATTCTTTTAGTGAGGTACTTTTGCGGCCCTTCCACTTGTTGCAGATGTCTTGAGAGGTACATACCAAATGAGGTGCTGTATTCTATAATGGCTCTAATGAGGGATGAGTACAGTGGGACAATGACCTCCTTTTTTCTGGATGAAATGCCCATAATGATGAGGTGTGCCACATAGAAGGATTTCCTGACTGTTGTGGTGATGTGGTTATCAAAGGTGAGACCACTGTCTACCCATGTCCCTAAGACTCCCTAGATACAATACCTTCATCCTCAACAGCTATTTTATCATTCTGCATCCTCAGAGTTCTAAGCAGATCACCTTTAACAATGTTTCTAGAGACGTGCCTAGGATGCATGCTTGCTTTGTATAGAATATAATTCTTAAAATGACTTCTTAGAGAACCTAGTAGCCACATTCCCTAGTACATCTTTGCTGATGGTAACATCTAAAATATGAATGGAATCTTTGGAGAAATTTAATGTAAACCACAGCAAAGTAGCCATAATATGAAGAAATTCAATAAAGGAAGGAGTGCCCTTCCAAACTAAGAAGGGGTCATCTACAAAACATCTGTACTAACTGATATTTTGAATGAATGGATTATTACTATAGACATGGCCATGTTCCTACTGTGCCAATACAAGATTCACTTATGAATTGGCACAAACTGTACCCACTGCCACACCAGTCCGTTGGAGGTAGAACTCTTGTTCAAATACAAACAAGTTATTTTCTAGAATCAGTGCAAGTCACTTACAGCCCAGCATTACTCTATTAGGAGAAAAGTCACTGCAACATGTAAGAAATGTCCTTACGTTTTCAATCCCATAGTCATGCAGTAAAATTGTAAACAAAGATATAATATCAAGGGTGATGAATATCAAGTTTTCATTATCTTCAAGATCTCTATACCAAGCATATAAATCATGCAAAAAGTTCTTAGTGTCTTTTAATACGCTGGGAATACCATCCAGTATAGGACGAATGGTCTTTTCCTCAAAAATTCAGAGTGGTTCACTTACTCACCCACAACAATGGATAATTGGCCACTTGGGTGGATCACTCAAAATCTTTTGTATTTTTGGTAAGCCATATAAAACTGTGAAAGTGGGGTGTTCAACTGAAAAATATTCATACATCTCTAAAGGAATAAGTCCAGTCTTATGAAGGTCATAGACACAGAAATCGACCCTCATGATTAATCCATCAGCTTGATATTTATACAATCATATATACGTATCAACATCTTGCTGCATCTCACACATCTTACTTAAATAATGCTACTTATCCATTATGATGATACCCCTCCTTTGTCTTCTGGACGTATCTCGAGATGTCGAGTGTCACATAACATTCTTAGTGCTCAGAGTTCTCCATGAGTCAAATTATAGAACTCAGCTTTACTATTTCCTGAGAGAGCATATCTTACGTATTTTCACATAAACTATTGAAGGCTACTATGAGGGAATGTAATGTGTGGAAAGTACAGTTGTGTACACCTACCATAAATGTAGATGTTCGAGTGTCTTCACTGTTGCAGTCATAACTGTAGGGTGCTCCTGCCGGCAGGCAGCCAGAGGTCGGCCAGAATCCCAAAGTCTGGGTCCGGCGTCGGCTGTATAGGCTAGTACCCTGACGTCAGTACGCTTTGGTACATAGCCCTCAGCCAACGCCATCTTCTCCAGCCTTTCTTGCCCTAGATGTCAGAAGTCCCCAACAAACCAAAAATGAATCCAACAAGGAAACACAAATACACCATAAAAAAGGAAAAGAGGGATAGGAGGGAGGGAAGCTGACTGCAACAAGACACTCGAACATCTACATTTATGGTAGGTGTACACAACTGTACTATGTTCTTCGTGTTTCACTGTTGCAGTCATAACTGTAGGGTAGAATCCCAAAGCAGTGTAAAAGGGGAGGAGGCTTTAGATAGAAGAAGGGGAGGCAAGAATACCCTGCAAGACAGCAGAGGCAAGCCTGCCCTGGACTTAGAAAACAAGGGAGATTGTAGTGCTTGGAAAAAGTATGCACAGAACTCCAAGTGGCAGCTTCCAAGATATCCTTGGTAGGGACTCCTCTGAGAAAAGCTGTAGAAGTTGCAGCTGCTCTAGTAGAGTGACTTCTAATGGTACCTGGAAACTGTTTCCCATGATGAGTGTAACAAAATCTGATTCCATAAGCAATCCATTTGGAAATAGTTTGTTTAGAAATAGGTTTTCCAAGAGAACTGGAGGCAAAGGAAATAAACAATTGGTTAGACTTTCTGAAATCTTTAGTCTTGTCCAGGTAAAATCGTAACTGTCTGTGCACATCTAATGAATGCAAAATCCTTTCCCCTTTTGTTTGAGGATTTGGAAAGAAAGTAGGCAGGTGAATTGTCTGATTTAAAGCCACTTTAAATCACTTTAGGCATGAAAGTAGGATTGGTCCTCAAGGATACTCTGTCCTGATGGAAAATAAGGTATGGTTCCACAGCCATGAGAGCTTGCAACTCTGAGACCCTTCTGGCAGAGGTCAATGCTAACAAAAGAACAGTCTTCCAGGATAGAATCTTAATATCTGAAGATGCAGCAGGCTCAAAAGGAGGCAAAGTAAGTTTTTCTAAAACATAATTAAGATCCCAGGCAGGAACAGGAGGGGTCCTTGGAGGCCGAATTTTTAGCCCCTCTCAAGAACTGCTTCACCAAAGGATGAGAAAAAACAGGAGGATCAGAACTGAAATGCGCAGAGATAGCAGAAGCATGAATCTTAATGGAAGAAAAGGAAAGTCCTTTAGATAAAAGTTCCAAAGGTAAAGCAAAATAGAAGAGAGATCAGGTACCTGAGGATCAGAACCTCGGTCCTGCATCCAAATAGAAAACCTCTTCCATTTAGAGGCATAGGATTTCCTAGTGCTAGGCTCTAGCTTCAAAAGAACATCCAAAACTTGTTTGGGAAGACCAGAAGGAATCAAATTCCTTTGAAGAGCCAAGCTGCCAGGCAAAGGGTCTTGAGATTGGAATGTAGTAACTGACCCTGATGCTGGGACAGAGGCGAAGGGTTCAGTGGGAGAATCCAAGGAGGTCCGAGAACAGGAGCTTTAAAGTGATACCAAAACTGTCGAGGCCAATTTGGAGCAATCAAGATGAGGAACTTGGGCTTGTCCTGTTTTATTTTCAGTAATACCCGAGGTAGAAGAGGAAGAGGAGGGAAGGCATAAGCTGAAAGGCTTTTCCAGCTGAAGGACAGGGCATCCACTCTCCAAGCAGTTTTGTGGAAGGACCTGGTGCAAAAGCGAGGCAGCTGATGATTGAGATGGGATGCAAACAGATCTATCTGGGGACATCCCCAAACTGCAGTAATCCTGTTGAACAAGTTGGTGTCTAGCATCCATTCGTGAGGATCTGAAATGTTTCTGCTCAGGCTGTCTGCTAAGAGATTCTGTTTTCCTGGAATGAATTGAGCCTGGAGATGTAGATTCAAATTTAGAGCTGTGTCCCATAAACCCATAGCTAGTCTGCAAAGGGGGTATGAATGAGAACCCCCCTGCTTGTTGATGTACCACATGATGACCGTGGTGTTGTCTGTCTTGGTGTAGCAGAGGGCCTGGTTGTAGAAGATTCTTGAAGGCTAGAAGGGCGTTTTGAACTGCCAACATTTCCTTCAGATTGATGTGCCAGTGAAGATGGTCCTTTGTCCAGGTTCCCTGCTGGCAATTGTCTAGAAAGTGTGCTCCCTAAGCATAATCGGCGCGTCGGTGGTTAGGATTTGAGTAGGTTGAGGAAGACGAAAAGGTTTTCCTTCGTTTGAAGTGCATGCCCTGGACCACCAGAGGAACTCCTTCTGAAGGCAGGGGATCAGAGGAATCAGAATATCCAGATCGTGGTAATGCTGTGACCATACACTTTTCAGATACCATTGAAGCTTTCTCATGTGAAGCCTTGCGTTTGGAATCAACAGAATGCAGGAAGCCATGTAGCCCAGAGCCTGCAGGAATTTCCTTGCAGTGAGCTGAGATAGAGTTGCCAAGGTGTTGAAAGTAGAAGCCAGCTGAATTTGTTTTTCTGGAGTGAGGAAGGCCCTTTGTAAGGTTGTATTTAAGAGGGCTCCCAAGAATACCATCTGTTGAGAAGGAATCAAATGTGACTTTTTTATGTTCACTGAGAATCCCAGTAGAAGAAGAAGACGTTGAACAAAGTCCAGATGTTGAAGCAGAAGATCTTTGCTGTCTGCCTGAATAAGGCAGTCGTCCAAATAGGGGTAAACTGGATCCCCTGAAGTCTGCAGTAAGCCACTACTGGTGCCAGGCACTTGGTAAAGACTCTGGGCGCAGTAGATAAACCAAAGGGCAGAACAGAGAATTGAAAGTGCCTCAAACCTGTCTTGAACCTGAGGAATTTCCTGCGTTCTTGTCTGATAGGAATATGCAAATAGGCTTCCTTTAAGTCCAATGTCACCATCCAGGCGTCCTGAGAGAGCATTGGAATTAGCTGTTGCAGAGTAAGCATCTTGAACTTTGGAATTTCCAAAAATTTGTTTAACACAGAAAGGTCCAGAATAGGTCTCCAAGAGTTTTGTTTTCTGGGAACCAGAAACAGTCTTGAATAAAACCCTTTTCCCATTTCCGAGAGTGGAACAGGCTCTATGGCTCCCATGGCCAGAAGAGCATCCACTTGAGTTAAGGCCTCTGACCATTGAAGTTTTGGCAGATCTGGCCAACCGTGAGCCCTTGGCAAAGTGTGGAAGTGGAATTTGTAACCCTTTAAAATCACGTCCAATACCCATCTGTCCTGGGTAATATGAGTCCAATTTCTGTAAAAAAGAGACAGTTTTCCTCCGAGAGGGGCGTCCAGGTGAAGGGGTCCTGAAGCCCAACCGAGAGAGTCATTGAGTTTGCTTTCTTTGAGATTGGGATCTGTCTTCTCCCCTTCTAGGTGAAGAAGCAATCCATTGTCTAGATCTGTAAGAGGCCTGGCCTTGACCACGACCTCTGGAGCACCTATATCTTCCCCTTTGAGGCCTGTCAGACGTGGGAAAGGACCAATTTTTAGAGGGCCAATTCCTGGAAAATCTAGGAGGCTGAACTTGCAAGAAATCTTTTACAGTCTGCATAGACTTTGCCTTTTCTTCCATCTTTTTAATAACTTCCTCAGCCTTGGATCCAAAAAGAACATCATGTTGAACAGGGTCATCTAATAACATAGCCTTAACCTGTTCAGGCAAATTTTGTTCACGAAGCCAGGCATGTCTCCTAATAACAGTACCAGAGGCAGCAGCCCTGCAAGAAGCATCCAAAGCATCAAATCCACAATGTAAGCTATGCTTGTTAACCTGTTCAGTAGCATGCAAAACATCCTGAAGTTCCTTATCCTCTGCACAAGCAGGAAGGGAAGCAAGCTTTTGCTTTAAAACAGACAAAAGAAATTGCTGATATTTAAACATATGAAACTGGCAATTTAAAGCCCTTACAGACAGGGTAGAAGAAGTATATACCTTTTTTCCCCACCTGTCTAAAGCACGAGAATCCTTCTCAGAGGGAATAGGATTTTTAGAAGTAGCAACCTTAGCAGCCTTAGAGCCCTGAGAAATAGTTTCAGGATCCATGAAAGGGTTTTTAAATAAAAATAAATGAGAGTCAGGAACCCTATAAAATCTATCAGGCTTAGAAGGAGCAGGAGGCATGGAATCAGGGTTCAAATTAGCCTCAGAAAAGCATCATCTACAATGTCCAAAACAGGAGGGATAGCTAAAGGCCTATGCTGAGGAAGAAGAAGAAATTCTCTAAGCCTCTTCTTGGAAGCAGAATATTCCTGTCCTTCCCAATGAAAATGCTCCCTCATCTCATGCAGGGTTTCCCCAAAAGAAAAATCCTCAGGCGGAGGCCGAGGGTAAAGAGTCCTCAGCATCCGAATCCTCATAAGGAAAGGAATAGTCCTGATCTGAGGAGGAAACAGAAGATACAGAAGCCTGGTCAGAGGAATCCAGAGTAACATCCTGTCGAGGCCTTTTCTCAGGAGGGGGGTGAGAACCCCTAATCATTGTAAGCAAATCTTCAGCCATCCTCAATAATTGCTTTTGTGTCTTGGGAGTGGATTCAGAAGCAGCTTGAGCTGGAACTTTAGACTTAACAGGAGTCTTTGTCTTTGTCTTTGAAATTGTAATGTGAGTAGGCCTGAAAACCCCCTCAGAAGCCTGTACCTGCACAGCAGTTCCGGACCCATCTGAAGGAGCGACGTCCGAAGGTCCTGCAGCAGTTAAAATAGTGGGCCTTGATGGCTCCCCATGGGAGTCCGTATCGCCATCGGTTCAAGTGTGGCGGACGACACAGGGGCTGCAAAAGCGCCTCACTGGCAGCCGAACCGGACGCTGGCTCCAGCTGCAACGAGTCCTGTTTGGACCTCGGCCTGTCTTTGTCTTTTTCTCTTCTTTGGACTCCGGTAGTGTCTGACAACATTCTATAATTAGGCGTCTGCCAAAATAATTTAAAGCCCAATGCATTCTGCGCTTGATAGTATGAGAGTTGAACCTGGCACAGAACCGACAACAAGAAACGTCGTGGTCAGGGCCTAAGCAAGGTAGACAGTAAGAGTGGAAATCTTTATGAGGTATTTGTTTCCCACACGCTATACAATTATTAACTTTTTCTGACATCGGAGGAACAAGAAAAGATTCCCCAACGGGTACTTAGCTTTGAGAAGAGAAGTAAGAACTTGGACCGACAACAATCAAATATGCTGTTCGATAATCGCCAACCAACGACTTGCGAGCTGCTTTCCACCGCACGGCAAGAAAGACTGGAGAAGATGGCGTCGGCTGAGGGCTATGTACCAAAGCGTACTGACGTCAGGGTACTAGCCTATACAGCGGACCCAGACTTTGGGATTCTGGCCGACCTCGGGCTGCCTGCCAGCAGGAGCACCCTACAGTTATGACTGCAACAGTGAAACACGAAGAACATCAACTGGGTATCTTAAAGGGTGGACCAGTAGACATGCACTGCTGGGGAAACATTAGCCTGAGACTTACATTCCTCGAGAATAGTTTAATATCTAATATTGCATCTTTAACACTCTTTTCCTGGCAGTTATAAAATATAAGCCTTTATTCAAAAGACTCTTTTGGTCAGCAGTAAGGGAAACTGATGGTATATTCACAACCAGTTTATTTCCTGCTCCTCATATTCATAGTATGCACTTTGTTGCCTCGATTCATTGAGTGAACACTCCCCTTTCTTGCCCGTCCTCAGGACTGTGATTATCAACCAATGTAGAGGAACAAGGCGCTTAACAGATATGATTAATTTTAACTCAGTTTATAAAAAGGTGAAGTTCAAGCACTAAATTATTAATACAGTTTATGAAAAAGAAAATCTATAGCTTTTGTATGGTCTTTAAATGTAAAGAACTTCAGAATCATTTAAGGATAAGCCTAATGTCAGAGACAGTTGCTCCATATTTTGGCACACATACAATACAGTATGCCTAGTAATTTTTTTGAGCCAGGTACAAGACATGAGCCTCAGGGTGATGACTTATGCCAGCAGATTCCAGATATAACACCACAAAGGCTTAGAATACTCCGAAACTAAAACTATTAAAAAAATGTTAATAAAGTTTTAGTTTCAGAGTATTCTAAGCCTTTGCGGTGTTTTATCTGTGGACAAAGTTTGTTGTTTTTGTACTTTCGTGTGGTTATGCCAGCAGATTCCCAGACTGCGAAGGAAAACCTAGCAGCAGTAGTGTTTTAAGTATTTATTTGCATCTATTGGTTCTATGCTTAGTGTGTTTAGTGAAAGTTTTTCTCTTTTAGCAATGACATCTCTATCTCTTGTGCAGTGCAAACCTTGTCTTGTATCTGGAAACTCTGGTATACCTATGACTACAGAACATATTTAGTTGGTCATTGATGAAACCCAAACAAACTGTCCTATTGGCCCAAATAATATCCCTGAAATATTAATTAATACAACTTCACTTCTTAAAGGCAGCTGAAAACAGAAGTAACCCAAGCACTTTAAGAAAGCCTGATATCACACCTGCGATCCAGAGGGTGACAGGACTAACAAGAAACAGAGTACAAAGGATTAGTCTTGATAAAATTGCCTTAGCTAGCAGATCTAGGAGATTCTCTCTCTCTCTCTGATACCCTCCCTGTTGGAGGAATAAAGACACCTTATGGAAGTTTTCAGTAGTTTATTCAGTTAAGTAAGAAGATGGATTTGTTTATCTTTACATACGTGACGGGACTGTGTCTATGATCAGTAATTATGTAATTGCAACTCTTAAAAAAAAAAAAAGTGCTTGGTTATTTATTTATACCTAGAATCAAGGCCTTGTCTTTGCTATGTATTTCCATAATTTCAAATCCAACTGTTTTCAGATGTATGCACATACCAGCAGCAACAGATTAGACCTTCAAAGTTATCCCATGAATAGCTTATCAAATGTTAAGAGTACAGTATAATAGGAGACCATTGAAACAGACATAAAAAGGTGGAATAGAAGCTTCTATAGAGCTTAGTAATGTCATACAGCTTGTTGGAGAATATCATTTAAGCATGTATTTCCAGATTTGGTAAATAATTTATAGAAATAGCAGGCCACAAGACATTAAAGATAATGCTTAGTTAAACATGGAGTCAGAGCTGCTATTTTGAGTTTGGAGATGTATTCTGCTGCCACGATCTTAAGATTCAATAAAAAAGGAAACTAGAAGGCAGTGAATATTGTTTATTGAAGTATTCCGACATAGCCTAAGAAAGTAGCTTGGCTTCATAGCACAGAAGGATGAAGCCCTTACAGTGAAAGAGGTGAACTGGAACCTGAGGAAACAGGCAAAAAGGAAATGAGTGAAGAGACATGGCCTGCTTATTATCCCTGGAGAGGGGTGGCAGGGCAGTGAGCACTAAAGAAGCACAGATGGAAATATGATTTCACTAATAAAAAGCATTTAAGCTTTTTCTTGTGCTTAATGGGGATGTCAAGGGGTTGAGGTAGGGCTGCTTGCTTGCAATGTCTCTCAGAGAAGTGAGGGACAACCAGTGCAGGCAGACCCTTACCTATACTCTTTGCTTCTGAGAGCTGGGCGTGTGCAAGGGGGCAGAGAATAAAAGACAAAAATCCTTGAAACATCATTAATGGCTGCCTAAATTATAACCCCTCCAGGCCAACCTAGTTGCAGGCGATGGGGAAGGAATGGGCAGATAGACTAGGAAAAGGCTGATGATCAACATGCAGTGGGTCTAGACAGCATAAAAAAAAAGAAAAATTGGAATGAATAATGAAAAGTGAAAAATAACTGTTAATATGATTACGTAATATGCAGTACAATGTTGTAGAAGTGGAAACAGAATCATAACATATTGCAAAGGTCAGCAAACATAGTTAAAATATTTGCTATAAGAAGAATGATGAAGGGATACACAGATGGCTATATCCAAGGAACAGCAACATGCATGCATGCATCTAAGTAGCAGTTACATTACAGCATGGAGCTGCGAAAACAAAATAAATAGCAAGTAAAAGTAAAAAGGTATCATTCTCTAGCTAACTTGTACTGTCTGAAAAACACTGTATATTATACCAGATTAACTAACAACACAGCAGGTGTGTCTCTATTCACATGTCAGAATTACCAGACATAGCTTAGACAAGCATCGGCAGAGACATTTATGTGCTTATGTACAGCAGAGACAACTTCCGCTGGTGGATGAATATTCATATTTTCCAAATGGACAGCCTGTCACAGAAACATCACCTTATGAGTAGTTACCCATTCTAAACAGAATGTTTGTAATGTTTGGTAAACCAGAGACAGTAGGAAATACCAGTCCTCACTTAACTCATTAGAGGCTAGTGACAGCTCCAAGAGATTCTCTAGCCACATCTTACTGACGTCTCTAGGTGTCTATAATTGTCTGTTCAGGTTTACATTAATAATTCCAAAATCATGCTACATACAAGCTCCTGAACATTTCATCTTAAAGCTTACTAGACAGGCAACCTGACTGGAAAGATATTTGGCATCTGTCTTGTGTCTTGAAGAGATATTCATCATTATTCATGCATTAGTTTTCTTATTATAATTTTCATATTTTTCTAATTTGTTTGAACAATGAAGTAACACAGACATAACTGCTCACCCTCATATGAAAGCTCACCTCTAGACAAACAAAATGCTGCTGACAGTATATATGTAATTCGAGTGGTTAACGCAATATTTTGAATGATTCTGTAAAAAGGTCAGGTTGCAGGCATTAGAAGTTAAGGGTATAACTTCTATAATTTCAATCAGAGGGAATGAGTTAAACAGTTCTGAATTCAAGCCATTCTGTGAAACAAAAAGTATGACACAATAAAGTGATCCAACCCGGGCTACAAGATAAAACAATACAAGATAACAGGCTATATAGATTATAGCTATATAACTCATACCACACTTTTTGGCCATGTAACCTGGACCGGAACTCCAAAGGCGGAGGTGTGTCCATATTCATTAAGGATATCCATACCTCCAGGCTAGTTGCGCAGCATAATGCATCTGAGGTTATCCAAGTGCAACTAACTCTGGACAAAACTACAATCCAAATTGTGGCTTGCTACAGATCCCCCACCGTGCCCCAGGATTCCCACTCCTCTTTTCTTGATTTACTACAAAATACTAGGGTTCAACCAAACACCCTAATAATGGGTGATTTCAACTACTCCACCATTAACTGGGAAAACTACTCATGTACCAACTCCTTCGCTCAACGTTTTCTGGAATTCATAAACTCCATGTGCCCTGGATCAACTTATCCACACCCCCACTAGGGGCAACAATATCCGAGATCTAGTCATTACCAGCATGAGTGACCAGTGTTCCACACCTGAAGTCAATACCTCATTGGTCCAATCCGACCATAAGCTAATCACCCTAGATATTCACATCCTGCCCCCATCCCCCATTAAGGAAACCATGGTAAAAAATTTCTCCAAAGCCAACTTCATGCTTCTTAAGACAGAAGTGGTGAACTTCATGACACCCATGCAGATGAACAATACAGTTACGACTACTGAATCCTACACAATTCCACTTTATAAGCACTTACACAAGTGCATGGATCATGTTATTCCAAACAGAACCAAGAAGCTATCCTCCAAAAAAAAGGAAGCCAATCCGGTGGTCCCCTGCCATAAACAAGCTGTACAACAGAAGGAAGAAACTGTTGCAAAATAGAGTAAAATCCCATGAGTAGAGGAGCTCCCTGGTCAGCCTCAGTAAGAAGCTGTGATCCCTGATAAAATCCCCCAAAGCTAGTTATGAAAACAAAATCGACACTGATTCTAAAGACAACTACAAAGCATTCTATAGCTATGTCAAGAATCGTAATGGCATTCAGATCTGCTCTGAGTTGCAGCACAATGGCACTAAATATACAGACCCATCTGATATTGCCAACATCCTGGCAAATAGGTTTAGTGCAAACTTTACCCCCCTCTCACCCCATAAAGGGCCCATCTGTATACCGGAAGAATGCAAAGTTCCTGTAATCATGGCTGCACAGCTAAAAAACACACTCTACAAAGCTAAGAACACAGCATCCATGGGACCAAACAACATTCCAGGCTACGAGAACTACAGAATGAACTGGCACCCCACCTAAGTACCATGTTCAGTCATAGCCTCACCTCAGGTTTTGTGCCCACTGAATGGCACACAGCGACAGTTATCCCACTCCACAAGGAGGAAGCCACCACGGATGCCGGGAACTACCACCCATTAGCCTGATGAGCCTGGTCTGCAAGGTCATGGAACATATCATCATGGAACTTATAAACAAAGACATTGGTAATCTCCAAACTCTGGACCCCACCCAGTTCATGTTTGTAAAAGGCAGCTCATATCTCCTAAACCTGAGAGACTTCTTTGAAGCAGTCACCAAAGCAGTAGACAAGGGTAAGGTGGTTCACACAGCTTAGATATTGCCAAGGCTTTCAACACCATCCCCCACTCTGGAATTATAGATAAACTCACTAAACTAGGTATAAATCCCTATGTCACAAGATGGGTTGCCAACTGGCTCACTGACAGAACCCACACTGTGAAAGTAGCAGACTCCAAATCCAACTTCATACCAGTGACAAGTGGAGTACCACAGGGTTCAGTCCTGGGTCCTCTCCTGTTTGGTATCTACTTTTCTGAAGTATAGGCTAACGCAGAAGGTCTTTGGCTAATGAAGTCTGCAGATGACTGCAAACTAGAAGCCCTAATTGAAACTCCTAATGATGTGGACATCCTACAAAAGGGCCTCACTGAGACAGATGCCTAGTGTCAAAGCCATGACTTCAAGCTTAATGCCAAAAAGTGCATCGTCACCCCCTTTGGTAAAAACTCTGTACCCATGAACTACAACATAGGTGGTAGTATACTTAACACCGAAAGTGTGATGAGAAACTTTGGGACACAAGTGGACAGTAGTCTCTCCTTTGATAATCACATCACCACAGTAGTCAGGAAATCCTTCTACGTGACACACCTCATCACAAAAAGGTTTCTCATCCAGAAAAAAAGAGGTAATTGTTCCCCTCTACTCATCACTCATTAGACCCATTGTAGAGTACAACGCCCCTTTTGGTATGTACTTCACAAGACATCTACAACTGAAAAGGCCACAGAAACACCTCACAAAGAGGATTACCGGCCTCAAACAGATGCCATACGCAGACCGTCTTAAAAATAGCATATCACCTACTCAGAGGTAATCTCAGCCTAACATGCAAAGCTATGTCAAACCCAGAGCTGTTGGACATGCTCCACTTAAAAGAAATCCAAATCCCTCCGAGCTACATGCTCTAGGGACCTAACACTTATCGCCACAATAAACAGAACTTGCTGGAGGGATAGATTCCTGTCCCAGAGACTTCCCATACTCTGGAATAAACTACCTGTCTATATCAATCAAAGCTCCTCATCAGCACTCTTCAAGAAAAATCTTGATGATTGGATGGGAAATAGGAAATTCACCCTGGGGATCACTTCTGTGGCTCTGCTCGACAGTGGCACAGGAAAATAATTTTTTTGGGTGGAAAAGTACCTTTTTAGCTGGGCTTGTATAGGTTCTAGGGCCGATAGCCCAGTACCTACCTATGAACCTATATGCAGTAATATTTTTGCAAACAAAAGAAACGACATAAAAATATTAACTATATAAAGTACTGCTTGCATGCAGTATATAAATGGTATAGGGTCATAGGTACATCACTGTTTACTAGGCTAATGACCACAAGGTCATTTTAAGCCTAGCGATGCATCCCAAATATCTGACAAGTTCTGATACCCTTGAGAAGTGTAAGCAGAGGCCTGCGAAATGAACCATTTAGAGGCTGCCTGTGTCCATTAGAGACATAAGTGCCAAACCAGGGATGAATTTCCTGTTCCCCATCCAGTTGTCCAAGCTGCATTTGAATTGGGTTAGGAAGGAACTCTGCTTCACATGGATGTGGAGCCTTTTCCATAGAAGTATGTTAAGAAAGAGCAACAGAGATACAGATACCTTACAACATGAGACGCTGGCAAGGGTTATTATTAAACACAAAGAAACAAAATTATATCGGTAAGTAAATTAAACGTTGTTTATCATATGACAAAAAATTAGATTATGGACAAAAATATAAATTAATTAATAGGATAAGCAAAAGACTAATTTTCAGAATTCATTTGGGAGTTTGTCAGCAGCTATGCAGCAAGGTTTAAGTTTGGTTAAGAGTATCTTTATATAATTAGTTTGGACAGGTGAGTTGTTTGCGGTGACTGGCAGTGGGCTAGAGGTACAACCAGGGTTAATAAGCTGGTTGACAGATTGCCAGAATTTTTGGGGGTTGTTTAGGTGTTTCTCTGACAGGATAGGAAGTATGATTGTTTGTCTTTTCTGAAATGTTTCTTTGTTAAGTGTCTTAGTTGCTGATAAGTTAAGAGGTCAGCTTTGTCTTTGGAAGTATGGTATGTTGACCACGCTTTATCTCCATGCTTCATTAGTAGCTTGGTGTCTTTGGTTAGCCACGGGAGTGGCTCAGATTTAGTACACACTTTTCTAGTGAGGACAAGACTAGTAAGGATTGAAAGGAAGGTTTCATTAAAGTACTAAGCAGCATCTAACTGTAGGTTTTTAAGTGGTGTCCAGTCACATTGTTGGAGTAGCAGGTTAAAATTAGTGGAGGAGAATTTTTTGTTTGAAATGATGTATTTATAAATGATGTTGCTTTGTGTATGTACATGCTTTCTGTAAATAAAGGTGGGAGAGTGATCACTGTGGGTGTCAGGTAGGCAAACCAGCTAGGTAACTTAGGTTAGGGTTTGTTAGTTAGGATCCAGTCTAATGTTGACTGCTCACTGGTGTGTTTGTTTGTGCGACTTGGACAGGTTATTGTTTGGGTGAAGTTGAAAAGATTTATAAAATTGGATGGGTTTTTTATATGCAGGTTTGCCAATCCAGGTTAAAGTCACCAAGCACAATAGTTTCTTGAGTGGATTTGTTAGCTGCCCAGTGAAGTAGATTTTCTATGCTGGGAAAGTTATTGCCAGGTGGAAGATTGGTAGCTATGATAATTATAGCTTTGTTTTGTGTGATTTCAAGGCAGGTAGCCAGTATTTCAGAGTTGGGTAGATCAGGGGAGTGCAGGTTAGTTTTATGACTTTGAGGGTGTCTTTAAACATAACAGCAACACCACCTCCACGTTTGTTAACTCTATCTTGTCTTATAATGTTATAGCTTGTAGTGAGAATTTCACTGTGTAAGGGGCTTTAGCCAGGTTTAAGTTATAATGACTATATTTGGTGAGTAGGTGGCTAAGGTAATGTGGAAGTCACTTGTTTTATTTATGATGCTACAGAGGTTGATATTAAGAAGAAGAAAATAAAAGTTAGAGGTTTTTTGAAAGGGGGGTAGGGATAAGAATGTGTGCTGGAGGATTCACTTTATAACCTCGAAATGCTGAAACATCGAATTTCAGTATCTCGAGACTATAAAACCGAATCCACAAAACACCAACAAAGAAACACCGCAAAACCACATAACCGAAAACACCGCACACACTACACTAAACATACAACAAAACACCCACATCACAACATAAACAAAAACAACACACATACACAACTCATACACACATAAGCAGGGCAAGCCCCCTGCACCCTCATGTGGGGGCTGCACCCCCTACTTATATATACTAACTCTGAGATCGCACAAACACAACACAAAAGCTCACTCACACGCATTCTCCAATCCTCACACACACTCTAACTCCCACTCAAAACCCTTACAAAACACTCACTTACCTGACATAACACCTACATCCAAACACGGCACCGCGCACCAACAAAACACAAACCCGGACATTACATAGCGCAACTTCATAACCGCTGGGACATATTTTCGACATACATCAAATTGATTATGAGCGTTCTATTTTGAACATTCAACTTTATAGTTTCGAGATACTGAAATTCGACATTTCAGTATTTCGATGTTATAAAGTGAACCCGTGCTGGATTATTTACAGGTTGTAGTTCTGGGCATGGTATTAACCAACATGAGTAACCACTGCAGCATCCCTATAGTGTCATCATCCCTAGTATGATCCGACCACAAAGCAGTCACTTTCGAAGTCACCATCTTCCCAACCCCCCCCCCCCCAGCTAGGGTGAAACATAAAATCTTCTCCAAAGCTGATTACAACCTCCTGAGGTGTGGTATAAACTGCTTCACTGCTCCCTTCCCCTCTCTAAGAACTGGTACCATAATCCAAAACTATACCAAATTACTATATGAACATTTATATAGATACATGTAATCATGGATACCTGACATGACTAAATCATCCTCTGTAAGGATGAGTAAACCTGTCTAGTGGGAATCTGCAATAAATAAACTCTTTAACAGATGAAAAAAATTGCTGTCCAGGACCAAGGAGGAGCAGGTGCCCAACTGGAAGCAATCTCTCTTTGGCCTAAACAAGCAAATAAGAGCACCAGTGATATCCTCTAAAGCAAACTTCGAGTCCAAATTGGCCACATTTACTAGAGACAATCATAAGGCCTTCTTCATATATGTCTGTAATCTCAAAGGTAGTGCCCAGATCTGTTCAGAATGGTTGTCAAGGACATGACATATACAAATGTTGTAGATAAATCAAACTTGCTGGCTGACAGATTTAGTGAAACATTCACCTCATTGTCCTCCCATCATTAAATCAGGAAATTCCCAGTACCTGCCCCCTTCCCCTTGTATCTAGGGATCAGGTATTCACTGCTCTCTCAAAGGCAAAAAATACAGTCTCCATGGGACCTGATAACATCCCAGGCTGCATCGTATAGAAACTCAGGCAGGAACTTGCAGCACCATTTGACACCCTATTCAACCAAAGCCTGAGCACTGTTTTTTCCCAGCTGACTGGAGGACAACCACTGTCATCCCTTTACACAAAGGTAGGGTGTCCACTGTTCTGGGAAATTATAGATCCATCAGCCTAACTAACCTAATCTGCAAGGCCATGGAACAGATTATCAGTGACCTCATTAACAAGGACATTGGCAACCTCCAGACACTTAATCCCACACAGTATGGCTTCATCAAGGGGAGGTCATGTCGGTTAAATATGGTCGACTATTTTGAGACAATCACCAAAGCCATAGATAGGGGGGAAGACAGTGCACACCACCTACATTGATCTGGCCAAAGCCTTCAACACTATTCCCCACTCGGGCATAATAGATAAACTTTCTCAACTAGCCATAAATCCATATGTTACCAGATAGGTAGCCAACTGGCTCACTGATAGAACCCACTTATTCAAAATAGGGGAAGCCACCTCAAGCAGTAGAGCCGTATTGAGTAGCGTACCTCGGGGTTCAGTCTTGGGGCCTCTGTTATTTGCGATCTACTTTTCTGTGGTACAAACCAAAACAAGTGGGCTATGACTGACCAAGTTTGCAGATGACTGCAAGTTGGGAGCTGTCATCAATTCCCCTAGTGACATGAACATCCTCCAAGAGGGTCTCACCCAAACAAATGACTGGTGCCAGAAACATGTCCTCAAGCTGAATACAAAAAAATGCATCATCATCCCCTTTGGGGAGAGAGATATCCCCACAAATATCACATTAATAACAATGTTCTAAGTATGCAGTCAATCATGAGGGATGTGGGCACCCAGAACGACAGTAGCCTGACTTTTGACCACCATGTTGCTTCCATTGTACGGAAAGCTTTCAACATGGTCCACCTCATAATTAAGGGTATCTCATCCAGGGACAAGGAGGTCATAACATCCCTGTATTCTTCCATTATAAAGCCCATTATGCAGTGCACTGCCCCATTCTGCATGTACCTCGTGAAGCACATGCAGCAGCCAGAGATTCCACAGAGGTTCCTCACCAGGAGAATCCAGGCCCTCAGTATTTACCATACACAGAGAGGGTAAAAGCCCTATGCCTCTATGCTGCTTCATACAGACTTCTCAGAGATGACCTCTGTCTGGCATACAAGGAGATATCGGACCCCGCCTTGATGGGACAGCTGCATATCCATAAATTGAGCTCCACTCAAGTAACCCGCACATGCAGCCTCAAACTGGTCTGTGACATCAAAAGGACTTGTTGGCAAGACAGATTTGTGTCCCAGAGACTCCCCCATCTATAGAATATACTCCCTCTCCACATCAAGCAGAGTACATCTTTACCCCTTTTTAAGCATAATCTGGATAACTGGATGGGAAATAGAAAATATATCCCTGGGATTCCAACTGTTTCCCTACCGGACAGGGGCATCGGGTACTGATTTGTCTATGCATGGGATAAACTCTTGGCTAGGATTATAAGGGCCTCAGGGCCAATAGCCTAGTAACTTCCTATGAGAAAGATAGTAGAAATGGAGAGTTGATGTCATTGGGACTCAGGTTGGGATGGATGTCAGCATGTAGTTTTATTTGTGAAATGTAGTGTAGTGGGAGAAGTCTAAGTTTGATTGTTAGTTTGTGGTATGTGGTGGGTGGGGAACTAGGATGTTGGGTGAGTAAGTGACAGAGAGGTGAGAGGAGATTGGTTGTGTAACTGAACAGTTGTGGGTTAATGTTAACATATGTGGTGGATTGTGAGTGGAGTTTGGATAGTGGTAGTGTTGGCGAGTTGAGATGTTTGAGTTGGTATGAGTGGGGGAGTTGGAGTTGTAGGTGAGATAAAGAAAGTGGAAATGCACAGTATTATTAAGAATGGAGAATAGGAAGTGCATGGCTTGTGGGTGGGTTGGATGTGTAGAGAGAAATGAGATGAGGGGGTGGAGTTAGTAGGTGGGGATAGTGAGGATTCTGGGAAGGTGGGCGAGGATTGGCTGTGGAGAGCAGGGGTGTGGTTAGTTTAGGTATAAATGTAATGAAAGTGGGGGTGGGTGGGAATGGCGATAGGGTAGGATAGTGGAGTGAGCCTGAGCATAGTGAGGGTGAACAGAGCAGGTTGGACCTTCTTTGGAACAACAGTATTTGAACACAGAAACTATATGTAAGTGTATAATGTCAATTTTGTATCCTGAGTCTTGGAGAAATATGCTGAGTTAGAAAAGAGTAACTTAATTACACCCAGTAAGACAGAAAAATGTGACAGGCAGCAACTGTGAACAGTAAGAAGGAATAGATACTAGAGCGGGGAAAGACATGGAAAAAACAAGCAGTGGGAAAGTAATCCTGTGTCAGCGTGCTAGCTATTGTGAAGGGCAGCGTAGAACTACAGGTAAAATAAGTGTGAGAACATTAGCCAGAGAAAGATAGGGAGAAACAGAGTAAAAGGAAGTGGGGGGTGTTATGGCTTAAGGTGATGTGCGGTAGTTACTTGACACAACTTGTATAGTATTAGGTAGGTGACCAGACTATAATTTAAAATTATTAGATGTAAACATACAAAAACCAAGCTGCCAGGGTTCCACAGTGATTCAGTAGTTGGGAGCACTCAAGCCACATTTTTAATTTTGTACTCTGATTTGACTGTTTGCCTTCAGTGAAGCGTGGGATATATTTGGGGGTTACTTCCTAGAAGAGATAATAAAAAATGGAAATGAATGAATGAATGAGGGCAACAGGGAGCTAGAAGAGATAATACAGGAGAGAAACCGTGTGAAGGAATGCAGCTGAGAAATATTAACCAAACTGCACTGTACAAATCAGTAAGGTCATACAGAGCTTGTCACAGGATTTTAAAGCTAATAATTATATCACACAAGTATATATGTAGTCAGCAGATAATTCAGGTATGCATGCACATTCAGATAAGTATTAATAACAACTGCAAGCTAAGAAACATTAAGCAAACTGCACAGTACAAATCATTAAGGTCACACAGAGATAGTCACAGGATTTTAAAACTAATAATTATATCATACAAGGTTATATGTACTCAGCAGATGTCAGGTATGCATGTACAGTCAGATAAATATTAATAACAAAAGGTATACAACTATGCTTACACAAGGAATAATTTGCTGCAGGGCCTGTCTAGAAATATGCACATTTAGGTAGCACAGTAAGTAACCTCAGTTAAATTAGAGTACTTAATTAAGCAACATAGCTATAGAATAGGATATCTCCACAATTGAATAGCTGGCAATCCTATTGCAGTGACTGCTAAGACACTGAAAAAGTTGCTAGAATAACGGGTTTTATGTTGATATGCATTTTCTGAAGGATTGTATGTCTGAAACTGAAATGTCTGTCATTAAGTGAGTTCTGTCCTCAATGGTTTGGCAGAAAACCACAAATTTTATGACGGACAAACCAATAATATGAGGCAAAAATCTAGATATTCTGGGGAAATTCTGGGAAGTTGAGAGGTATGTAGTGTCACACTTGTTACAGGAGTGAGTTTCTAAATTTGTAAGTGTAATAATTAAAATGTGTCTGAATTTGTCCCAGTGTTAATTTTGGCTTTATCTTGAGCTATGAGGATTGGGATATATTTAACATTTCTTTTTTTCTCTTTCTTAAGTGAAAACCTGTTTTGCAGGATTGCATAATGCCAGAGATCCTAATTACATGTTAAAACTGCGTATCATATAATGCAACAGGTTAATGCTGAGGTTTCCAGTGATAAGGATGTAGAGTTCAAAGCCCACCCCTCTTTGTAGTTTTCCTCTACTTTGTTGTTTTAAAGTCTTATTATTTATTTATTTTTATTAACATCAAATTCCTGGTGTTGTGTAGGGGTGCAGAATACTAATAACCTATGTTGGAAGCATGAGTGTGCAGGGTTAGAATCCCTTCAGGTGCATTTAAGGCATACTACTAATAATATCTCTAGTGTCTAGTATTTTTCCTGCACATTGATTTTTTTTTTTATTAATGTATGCATGGAGTCTTGTGCTCCCCTTCCCCTGTCACAGGGAAGTGCCACTAAGGCAATTAGCCATGAAGTAATCTCTTATGTCTTATGTTTCCACTGAGCTCTATTATGCTTAAGTGCCATTATGACACAAATACTTATCTGTGGTGGTTAATGTTCCTGCAGACCCATGTCTGTGAAGATATTCTTAATGTCTTGTGTTCCCCATACTCATCCCTGTAAAGATATCCCTGGTATTTAGTATTCCATCCAGCCTACATATGTAAAATATCCTTGGTGTTTAGTGATCCCTAACCCATGTCTGTACAGGCATCCCTTGTGCCTACTGCTTTTCCCTGACCCAATGCTGCAGGCTTTTTTAGTCAAGGGGTGTGTGGAAGTGTCACAGCCACCCCAACACAATCCTCCCACCAATGCACAACCCTCCCCACCTGAAGGCATTCATAATCACACCCACCCATACGACATACGCACATCTAACACGACCTCTCCCTAACCCCCTACTGCTACTTCACACACATATAGCCCCTCACATACAAACTCACATACACACTAACACTACCTTGACAATAAACTTTATAGTCCTTACATCTAGTACCAAGGATTAATATGGCCTTTTAGCCATGTCCATCACTGCAAGTAGCCAAGAGTGGCCATGTTAATCTTGACAGCCAACTGACTCTTCGAATCACTGTGACATTTGTCTTAATACAGGCAGTTCTGTAGGAAGAGTATAAGGCTATTTAGAATATGACTCTTCCCTCAGACTGCCTCATTAGCATCTAATATGGCCACAAAAACAGCCTTCCACAGTGCTACATGTCCACATGCAAAAGCACTGTTGTAGGGATGTCTCTAAACCCAAAGCAGTTACCTTCACTACTTTTCATGGTAACTTTGATGAAGCCCCACCATCATCAAAATAGGCACTGTTCATTTCTGAAACCTTTCTCTGATGATTTTATGAAGTATAGCCTTATACCCAATACAACCTGAGATAATAATCACACTACTAGTCTTGTTTACAGAGGGTATTCTGATTATGTTTTGCCACTGCATAGAAAGTACAGTTTTGTACCTACCATAAATGTAGATGTTCGATGATCCACATTGCTGCAGTCATAACCTGTGGGTAGTCCGCTGTCCTCGGTCGGCCCGAATACCAAAGAGCTAGGCTGGCGTCGGTCATTGTCGCCTAGAGCTGACGTCAGTACGTACTAGTACTTAAGCGCATGACCGACGCCATATCCTCAGTCTTCACAACGAAGTAAAAAGACAATTGTCCACAACAGCAAAATCAGGATGCAGGAACACCAAAGCACGAAATGAAATCATTTTATTCCAACAAGATCATACAGTCTGTATGATCTTGTTGGAATAAAAGGATTTCATTTCGTGCTTTGGTGTTCCTGCATCCTGATTTTGCTGTTGTGGACAATTGTCTTTTTATATCCTCAGTCTTTCTTGCCCCAGATGTCAGAAGGCCTAAAAATGAAAGGCCAGAGCTAAAAAAGTAAAAGCCCAACAACCACCAGTGTGGAAATAAAGAGTATCCCAAAAAGAAACCCAGCAACCACCAACTATAGAGGGGAAGGAGGGAGGGATAATTGGACTGCAGCAATGTGGATCCTCGAGCATCTACATTTATGGTAGGTACAAAACTGTACTATGTTCTTCGTCTCACATTGCTGCAGTCATAACCTGTGGGTAGAATCCCAAAGCAAAGGAAAAGGGAGGCTGGCAAACTACAAAGCATTAGGAGCTGCTAACATGCCCTGTAAAACTGCAGTGGCAAACCCAGCCCTGGACTTGGAATAAAGAGGGAGATGGTAATGCTTAGTAAAAGTGTGTACTGAACTCCAAGTAGCTGCCTCCAAAATATCCTTAGTAGCTACACCCCTCATAAAAGCAGTAGAAGTGGCAGTAGCCCTAGTAGAATGAGGTCTGATCTCAGCAGGAACATCCTTCCCATGATGAGAATAACAAAAAGCAATACAATGACCAATCCACTTTGAAATAGTCTGCTTTGAAACAGCTTTCCCTTGTGAACTCAAAGCAAAAGAAACAAATAACTGTCGAGTCTGTCTGAACTCCTTAGTTCTGCTCAAATAGTAACGTAACTGCCTGTGGATATCCAAAGAATGCAAGACTTTTTCCCCTTTATTTTGGGGATCAGCATAAAAAGTAGGCAAATGAATAGACTGGTTCAAGGCCATATTAGAAATCACTTTAGGCATAAAAGTAGGGTTAGTTTGCAAAGAAACTCTATCCTTATGAAATATCAAAAAGGGTTAAACTGCCATGAGTGCCTGCAATTCAGATACCCTCCTAGCAGAAGTAATGGCCAACAAAAAAGCAGTCTTCCAAGACAAAAACTTCAGTTCAGACGTAGCTGCAGGTTCAAAAGGAGGTAAAGTAAGTTTCTCCAAAACAAAATTGAGATTCCAGGAAGGAGTAGGAGCTCTACGTGGGGGTCTTATATTCTTTGCCCCTCTAAGAAATTGTTTGAACAAAGGATGAGAAAATAAAGGAGGGTCACAATCATAGTGAGCAGAAATGTCTGCAGCATGAACCTTCACAGAAAAGAATGACAAACCCTTGTCCAGTAATTCAGTAAGATACTGTAGTGCAAAACTCAAATTAGGCACTGAAACATCAAAACTCTTTGCAGTGCTCCAAAGAAAAAATCTCATCCATTTATCAGCATAAACTTTTCTAGTGCTAAGCCGCCTGGCTTCCAAAATGACTTCCAAAACCTGTTGAGGAAGCTGAGACCCCACCAGCTCCATCACAGAATACGCCAGGCTGTCAGATGGAGGGACTGCACCTGAACATTGAGAAAATGATTGTTTGACTGGGACAACAAATGAGGAACCTGTGGCAGAGGCCAAGGAGGCTCCTGGATTAAACTCCTCAGCAGGGGATACCAATGCTGACGTGGCCAATCTGGTGCTATTAGAATCATGCAAGGCTTGTCCCGCCTGACTTTCAAGAATACCTTGGGGAGAAGAGGCAGAGGAGGAAAAGCATAAACGTGAAGGTTGTTCCAACTGAAAGATAGAGCATCCATTTTCCAAGCATCTGGGTGGAACATCTTTGTGCAAAATTTTGGTAGTTGAAAATTTTGTGGAGAAGCAAACAGATCTATGTCTGGATTTCCCCAAACCACGGTCAACTGTTTTAATACCTGAGGGTCCAGTTTCCACTCGTGGGGATCCACCATTTGCCTGCTCAATACATCTGCTAGGGAGTTCTGTGCTCCTGGCAGAAACCGTGCTTGAAGATTGATGTGCAAACTCAGAGCAGTCTCCCACAAAATCATTGCTTGTCTGCAAAGAGGATAGGAATGGGTTCCCCCCTGCTTGTTGATGTACCACATGACTGTTGTGTTGTCTGTTTGAATCAACACCTGTCCCGACTGAAGTAGGTCCTTGAAGGCCATCAAGGCAAATTGGACTGCTAACATCTCCTTCATGTTGATATGCAAATGTAGTAGTTTGGGAGGCAACATGTTTTGAATCCATTTCCCATTGAAGTGTGCTCCCCAAGCCAAGTCCGAGGCATCCGTCGTTAGGATCTGACTCGCCTCTGGTCGGGTCACAGAGAGTCCCTTGTTTAGGTGACATTCCTGAGCCCACCACAAGAATTCCTTCTGGATGCAAGGTATAATCCGAATGACAGTGTCCAAACCGTGGCAGTGTTGAGTCCACACACTTTTGAGATACCATTGTAGCTTCCTCATATGCAGTTTGGCATTGGGAAGTACTAGAATGCAAGATGCCATGAACCCCAAGGCTTGAAGGACTGTCCTTGCAGTCAGCCTGGACATTACTGATAACTGCTGGAAGTATAGATGAAGAGTTCTTTGTTTGTCCAGGGTCAGAAATGCCATCTGAGAAGCTGTATTCAGTCTCACACCCAGAAAGCACATGTCCTGAGAGGGTACTAGACTGGACTTTATTTCGTTCACAGAATACCCTAGGCACCTTAAAACTGCCATTACATACTGGAGATGTTGTAGTAATACGTCTTTGTTTTGAGCAAGAATCAGGCAATCGTCCAGATAAGGGTAAATTTGTATTCCTCTCTGTCTGAAGAAAGCAATCACAGGAGCCAGAACTTTTGTGAATACCCTGGGCGCAGTAGATAAACCAAAGGGCAATGCGAGAACTGATAATTCGAAGTACCAGCCCGAAATCTCAGGAATCTCCTGCAACTGGGCCTGATAGGGATGTGAAGATATGCCTCTTTGAGATCCAGGGTTACCATCCAGTGATCTTTGCCTAGCATAGGCAGAAGTTGTAATGTTAACATCTTGAACTTTGGAATGTCTAGGTAGGTATTGAGAATGGACAAATCCAGAATTGGCCTCCAAGTGTTTCCTTTCTTTGGCACTAGGAATAGACGGGAATAAAATCCTAGGCCTACTTCTGACGGAGGGACCACCTGAATTGCCTCCATTTGTAAAAGCAGAGAAATTTGCTCCTGAGCCTCCAGCCTTTGCTGAGGAAGCACATCCGGCATGCCTTTGAAAGGAGGAAAAGTGTGAAAATAAAACTTGTAACCTTGATTTATTATATCCAACACCCATTGGTCCTGGGTGACCAAATTCCAGTTTTGTTTGAAAAGTCCCAACTTTCCTCCTAGAGGAGCTGCCAGTAAAGAAGGGTCTAGCAGCGGAAGATACAGGTCATTGGGTCTGCTTACGAAAGGGCTGACCCCTGCCCTCACCAGAAGACTGTGCCGGAGAACTCCAAGTTCTAGGTCTGAAAGAACCCTGAGCGTGAGTCCTGCCTCTACCACGTCAAGACCTGCCCTTAGACTGATAATCCGAAGAAGGATAAGACCATCCTCTAACAGGCCAATTCCTACTAAACTTAGGGGGCTGCACCTGCATAAAATCCTTGACCATCTGCATAGACTTAGCCTTATCTTCCATCTTTTTCAAAACTGATTCCACAGGAGGGCCAAACAGTACTTCAGATTGAAGAGGAGCATCCAAAATCCGAGCCTTAACATGCTCTGACAAATTTTGATCCTTAAACCAGGCATGCCTACGAATAACTGAACCTGTAGCAGCCACCCTGGATGAAACCTGAAGAGCATCGAAACCACAATGCAAAGAATGTTTGCCAACTTGATCTGATGCATGAACCAACTCCTGGAGCTCCTTACACTCTATACCCTCAGATAAAGCATCCACCTTAGACTTCAATTGGCCTAACAAAAAATTCTGATACTTCAGCATATGGAATTGGCAATTCATAGCCCTCATAGCTAATGTAGAGGAGGTGTACACTTTTTTCCCCCACCTATCCAACGCTCTAGAATCCTTATCCAAAGGAACTGGATTCTTAGCCACAGAAGCCCTAACACCCTTCGGACCTTGAATAATAGTTTCCGGATCAGCTCTAGGACTCTTGTACAAATACTTATGTGCTTCTGGAACTCTGTAATACCTGTCTGGCTTAACAGGGGCCAGAGGCAAAGAATCAGGATTAAGGGAAGATTCAGAAAAAACATCCTGAACAACATCTAAGACAGGAGGAATAGCCAAGGGCCTATGTTGTGGCAGAAACAAAAATTCCCTAAGCCTTTTCTGAGAATCTGAAAAATCTTGACCTTCCCACTTGAAATGCTCCCTCATGGAATGTAAAGTCTCAGAAAAAGAAAAATCCTCTGGAGGAGAAGCAGACGGACAGGAGTCCTCTACATCCGAATCTGAATAGGAAGGGAAATCCTGAACTTCTTCAGCTGAGGATTCAGAGTAGTCAGAGGAATGATCCATTCCCTCTAAATCTGCCTCCACCCTAGGCCTCTTCTCTGGGGGGGCATAGAACCCCTGATTAAAGTAATCAAGTCTTCTGCCATTTTCAACATATGCTTTTTAGGAACAGGGGCTGGAGAGCTAGAACTATGACCAGGGCCAACAGGACAAGGTTTGGCCTTAGCATGGCCTTTAGCCACTGAAGTAGAAGGCCTAATAACCTTTGTAAAGCTGGAACTACAGACACCTGAGAAGCACCCTCAGCCTGGCCTAACTCCTGAGAGGCCAACTCCTGCAAAAGTAAAGGTTCCCCCTGGGATTCAGCCGAACACTCGGCAGGATCCACAGATTCAACTGGAGGCTCCGTAGAACCGGCGTCCGCAACGGACAACTCATCCGGTTTAGACCTCAAAGATTTATCCTTACGCTTTTTAGCGGTAGTGGGCGTCAGAGGATCCGATGGCATGTTATAGTTACACCGTTTACCAAAAACAAGCCTGGCACAGTCTAATCTTCGTTTAATGGTGCGCTTATTAAATCTAGCACAAAAGCGACACCCGACCACGTCGTGCTCAGGTCCCAAGCAAGGAATACAGAAAGAATGATAATCCCTATGAGGTATCTGTTTCCCCACAAGAAATACAATTATTAACTTTTTCTGACATCCGGATAACTGAGGCAAGAAAAGACAAAAATTTCCCCAACGGGGTACTTAGCCCAACTTGGTCTTCGGTCTGAAATTCGATAAATGAAAATTTCAGAACGCCGAACGGCACTTGCAAACACTGCTTCTGCTTCGGACCACGCGGCAAGAAAGACTGAGGATATGGCGTCGGTCATGCACTTAAGTACTACTACTGACGTCAGCTCTAGGCGACAATGACCGACGCCAGCCTAGCTCTTTGGTATTCGGGCTGACCGAGGACAGCGGACTACCCACAGGTTATGACTGCAGCAATGTGAGATGAAGAACATCATCACAATGGTCACCCAAGAATCACTGACTAAGAGAATGCAGAAGTAACCCTGTATACTAGTTGTAACTGAATGCAGAAGGAACTATACATACATAGTAATATATATACATAACCAAATTTTCAACTTCCTCCCAGGCTGAGTCTGAAAGGGTTCATGTGGAATTGTGCTCTACCATTGTTAAAAAATACAAATAATTTAATAAAATAAAATGCTGAAATTTTTTTATCTAAATTACCTTTAAGTTCAATCAAATAAATGTATAGGCCGACTACAATACATGTTCAAAGTAACTTATCTCTTAAATTTGTTAATGCTTGAAATACAAATGCTTGATTTAAGAAACGAGTACATTGTTAGTCATTTCTGATTTCAAAAGTTTGTAAGCACTCTTTTACTTGAAGTTGCTGAAAGTGTTAATATGTCTGCAAACCAATAAATAGTTTTAAACTTCAATGTGGTTTATTATAAATATTTCATCATCTGTAATGTAGAGTGGATGAGGATTTATTCAGCACAAAGCTCACACTTATAAAATTAACTAGCAAAATAATTAAAATGCCTTATTAAGTGATCCAGCAGGGTAGTGATGTGCCCAAAGACTGATAATGTAACGTTCTTCATAGTAAGGTACCCTTTTGCGTTCATATTGTGACTAGGTTTCACCTCTAGCAGTCTAACCCTGGGCACAGATTTGACCAACAATCCTACATCAGCAGCCAGTAGGTTGAGCTAAAGAACTAGGAAGATGAATGCAGAAGTAGTAGAAGAGAACAATATTTTATGTTTACTATTACCACTGCTATCCATTGGTCAGTTCTATGTTCTACATTCTACATTCTACAATGAATGTGGAACTGAGTTTGGATGAAATAAAATTTGTATGTGGCAAACTGGATTTTTTAATTAGTTTCACTTACTCAGCTAATGACAGATACTAACATAACCAACAGAATCTCCTCTGTTGACATATAACTCATTTCTTTTAGCAAATGTTGCCTGATCAGAGTTAACTAGCACTCAAAGCAAACAAACAACCTCTGATATACTAAGGTAAAGACATATACAATGTATAGATGAAATTATTCTTAAAGCAGAAGCACTAGAAGATGAAGACAGCATATTATACCACTGTCTTCTTCTTTCGGCTGCTCCCGTTAGGGGTCGCCACAGCAGATCATCTGTTTTGATTTCTTTCTATACCACTGTACTGATATTTATTTATTTTATTTTATTTTACATTTGTCGACCGGGTTTGTCCGGCTGTGCTGATAGCCCCTTTTCAGCAGAGGCCCAGGGAGAAAAGCTCCAGAAATTTACAATAAAAATATAAACAAAAGCATTAACATTTTCAAGTTGGCACAGTAAAAGCATAACAATTATTTACAGAGTTTAAGTTGACATTTAACTTAAGATATATGCAGAAACAGTATATAAAATTTGTAAGTACAGCCAAGGTAGTTAGTTAGTGAAGATCATACAGGTAGTGTAGAAGTGGAAATATTTTTAATATTGAGTGACAGGTAATTACCTAGATAAGATGACTAAGAGAGCTGATGCAGCACAAATCAAAATGAGGGCAGACAATAGGTTATGTAGGAGAGGAAGACTGTTTATACCGGGTAAGTACAGTGGCATGACCATCTACTTTTTATGTAGTCTTTGGTGACCGATTTAAATTCGAGTTGTTTAAGTGATCTTATTTCCAATGGGAGTTTGTTCCAAGAAATGGTAGGGTAGTAACTGTAGAGGTTTTGCCCAATATTGTTCTTGGGTTTATAGATTTGTAGTAAGTCTTGGTCAGCACTTCTGAGAGTTATAGAAGGAATATAGAAGGAGATAAGATGAGACAAGCTGGGACAGAAAGATGGTTGGTACAAGATAAAGTGGATAATCTGAAGCTGAGATATAACTTTTCCCCGTCTATATTTTATAATCTGCTAACACCTATTCAAGATAGACTGTTTTCTCTAAGTAAATGAAGAGCGAGAGGTGAACCCACCCCATGGTGCAGGAGATTTAAAACATAACATCATGTTCGGAAGACTTTGAAAGCTGATCCATCTAATACAGACAAACATTATCAGTATGTTAAATAGCATCGACAAGAATAAGCATTTGAAAAAAAAATACCTAAACAAGGAATACGCGGACAAACTACCTTAGTCAGTGTAGTCAGCTCTGGCATGTGATTAACTACCCAGATACTTCAAAACGTTTCTAACAGCCATGTAATAACCCTCTCGACAGGCATTGTGCAGGGCATTTTACTCAACATATCCTCTACTGCAAACTCTGCTCCCCAGTTAACCGGATATGTTACAGCTCCTTTCACTTTCCCGTACACAACTACTTGCAGTACCCTCTTTCACTCCCTCTCATTTCAAACTAATAACCAAGGCTCAAGTTAAAGAAATACTTGACAAAATAGACTGCAGATACAGTCTTATGTGCCATACCATTCATCCTCAATTATTAAAATTTGGAGGCCAGTTGATATCTGATCCTCTTACTTACGTTTTCGGCCTGTCTCTAAACAAAAATCCATCCATTATAATTTCAGAGATGCTCTAATTACTTCATTATCTAATATTGCAGCATTCTAAAACAGTGTTTGATTATTAAGTATTAACAAGGATATGTTCACTAAACAAAATAGTGGAAAGGTTTGCATATGTCCAAATGTGACATTCTACTAGACAGCCCTTAATTAAAACTAAATAATAAAGCAAACAAAATAGCCCAAAGAATTAACTGTGTGGTATGAAACAAATCCAAAGTAAGTGATAAAAGAGTGTGCGCACACACGAGCACACACACACACACACACACACACACACACACACACACACACACACACACACACACACACACACAGAAACACAACCGAATAAAACAATCACCACGTAAAAATGAACGTTTTTAATAGTAAAACTGGTAAGCTCCTTCACTATATAAAATAGCTTGTTCAGACCAAAAGTGAGAACATACAAAATCCAAACTTAAATAGGACCATAAATTAATCTCACTGGAAATCCACATCCCGCCCCCACCCCCTGCACAAAAGACCACAGTGAAGAACTTCTCAAAAGCCGACTTCACACTTCTTAAGACTGAAGTGGTATCCTTCAAGGCCCCTGGGCCAGTGGAAACCACAACCCACACTGCTGAATCCTTTATAAATGCCTTCTACGGGCACCTTCAAGAATGCATGGATCATGCAATCCCTAATAAAACCAAGACCCATTCCCCCAAAGGCAGGCGCCCTGTCTGGTGGACCCCAGCCATTAACAAACTTTACAACAGGAGGAGGAAGCTACTACATGACAGAGCAAAATCCCTAAAAGGGAAGGCATCTCTGATCAGTACTAGCAAAAAACTACGATCACTCATAAAATCACCCAAGGCCAACTTTGAGAAAAAAAATCGCAAAAGGCACAAAAGACAACCACAAGGCCTTCTTTAGCTATGTTAGAAACCTGGGTGGAAACTTTCAGATATGCTCAGAGTTAGTCCAAAATGACACAAAATACACTGAACCCACAGACATTGCCAACATTCTGGCAGACAGGTTCAGTGCAAATTTCTCCGCCCCCTCCCCCCCAAAAGGAGAAATATCTATCCCAGCAGAGTGTAGCCTTCCTAACATCTCAGGTGCCCAGGTGAGAACCGCCCTCTCCAAAGCTAAAAACACAGCATCAATGGGACTAGACGGTGTCCCGAGCTGCGTGCTACATGAACTCCAAGAGGAACTAAATCCGCACATAAGGCTGCTGTTTAATCTTAGCCTTACTACAGAATACATACCCAAAGAGTGGCGTACAGCAACAGTGGTCCCACTCCACAAAGGCGGTGCTTCTACGGACCCTGGAAATTACCGCCCCATAAGCTTGATGAACCTGGTCTGCAAAGCTATGGAAAGGATCATTATGGAACTCATAAACAAAGACATTGGGGACCTACAGACATTGGATCCTACCCAATTTGGCTTTGTCAAGGGCAGATCCTGCCTTTTGAACTTGATCGACTTTTTTGAAAAAGTCACTAAGGCCATTGATGAGGGTAAGGCAGTTCACACAGCCTATCTTGACCTTGCAAAAGCCTTCGACACAATACCCCACTTGGGCATCATAGACAAACTCACCAGCTTAAATGTAAACCCATATGTCACAAGATGGGTTGCAAACTGGCTCAAGGACAGAACCCACAAGGTCAGAATTGCTGGAGCCATGTCAGACTCTAAGCCAGTCACAAGCGGTGTCCCACAGGGCTCAGTCCTGGGACCCCTCTTATTCGGCATTTATTTTTCTGAGGTGCAAGCAAACATAAGAGGATTGTGGCTGACAAAGTTCACAGATGACTTCAAACTGGGCGCCATAATTGATACTCCAGCGGACACAACCATCCTTCAGAGAGGCCGCATAGAAACGGATAATTGGTGCCAGAGCCATGGCCTTAAACTGAACGCCAAAAAATGTATAGTCATACCCTTTGGGAAAAACAAGGTACCCACAAATTACCACATAGGTGGTAATCCATTAAGTATGGAAGAGGTAATCAGGGACCTAGGGACCCAAGTTGACAGAAACCTCTCATTTGACACTCACATTGCCAAGGTTGTTAGGAAGACCTTCTGTATTGCCCACCTTATCATGAAGGGATTCACATCCAGATCAAGAGAGGTCATTGTGCCCCTGTACTCTTCTCTTATCAGGCCCATGATTGAGTACAATGCCCCATTTGGGATGTATCTTACCAGACACCTGCAGCAGTTGGAAAGACCCCAAAAGTTCCTCACCAAGAGGATAAAGGGTCTCAAACATATGTCATATGCTGCCCGGCTGAAGAAATTCCAGCTCTATTCAGTCGCATACCGCCTACTCAGAGGTGATCTATGCCTGACGTACAAGGCCATGTCCAATCCAGAATTAATGGACATGCTCCACCTCAGAAAATCCAAGTCCATCAGAGCCACGAGAGCAAGAGATTTGAACCTCAACACAGAAATAAATAGGATGTGCTGGAGGGACAGATTCATAACCCAGAGGCTCCCTACACTCTGGAACAGAATCCCAGTCCACTTTAGGCAAAGCCCCTCACTAGCTCTCTTCAAGAGAAATCTTGACGAGTGGATGGGAGATCATAGGTTTACCCCGGGGGTCATCTCTGTGTCACTACTAGACAGAGGCACAGTAAACTAAACCCTAAATGGGCGTAGTATTCTCATCCCAAGGGGTGGCGAAAGCCACACACACTCTGGCTAGGGTTATAAATGCCCTAGGGCAGATAGCCTAGTACGAACCTATCAACCTATGAACCTATATCACTACCCGTTAGTTAACTACTCAAACAAATAAATCACATATGTAAAGGTGCAGGTACCTGATGTTTATAAAACATGAAACAAAAACATACTTCTAAATATGCAAAAAAGAAATCTAAAAATTAGAAACCTTGTATAAGTATGCAGAAATTATTCTTCCTCAAACCCCTAGATATTAAAACTGGGCATAGAGAGATGTGTTCATTTTATCCATGACCCTTATGGGACTGCAGTGAGATTATCCATCTAATCTCCCTTAACTTAGTCTCATTTTCTACATCCCCCATTCTAATGTCACTCTCCACCACATCTATACCCATAAACCTAAAATGTGCTTGGTTCCAAATGTGTTAACATGCTTTGTGGTGCATTAACTGCATTCCCTTATGTATGCTATAAATATGGTCTCTGGCCCTTTCGATAAAGTACTATCTAGCTTATGTTCACTAGCCAAAATAAGGTTTGCATATGACCAAACCATGGACCACATATCCAAATGTAACATTCTACTAGACATCCCTTAATTAAAACTAAACAATATTTATTTAGCATTCTTTACCAGGAAATTCCGACTGGGTTAAAACCCTTTTCCAGTGGAGGGGCAAGGAGAAAAGCTCAACATTTAACACAAGTTTTAACATATACATAAAACACAGTTACTTGCTATACAATACACAGACTGCCACTTTTGGTGTTACTAACCAAATATAGATTAATATGGATCAAGGTCTCTTAACTGTGGTTATATTCTTGAATGTAAAATGAGCTTTTAAGATACTTGATCACGTTGTGTTAACTAGTAAATTAAGTTCTTCAGAAGAAGTAACTATGGTTAACAAACTATTTGGAAGGACATTCACCATTTCTAGCACAAATATAAAATCTGATACGTGGGAATACATCAAGTACTCTTTTTGGACCGTTGCTGCTGTACCTATTCATAAATGACTTACACTAAGATGGCTACAACTGCTTACTACATGTAAAAGGCTCTGTGATTACAAAGTCTGATAAAAACAGTCTCTAACTCAGAACAGCTACAGCATGATGTGGAGCTACTTTGCAATTGGCTAATATTACACCAGTCATTAATATCATTAAGATTAATGTCATGTTATTTTCACAAAAAACTCAAAGCGGAGTCTGGCATGACCATTACTGACCCCTGTGGCACCTTTGTACCAATTACCACCTTTCAGAAGTACCTGTGACTCTTACTAAATCAGAATCTCTTACTGCAAATACAGAGTTTATGGTTAGTAAAGTAACACTACAGCTCAGAATGACATATAAAATCAATAACTTTGTAGTCCTAAACAGCAGGTGTGCCACTGGTATTAGTGTACTGCTAGCCAGACTCAGATCTGGACTACCACTTTTCACACCGGACACTAGTCATAATTCAGTATTAATTCCACCTACAGAAACAAAATTCTTCGATTTGTAAACCTTATTGATTAGGGAGAGCAGCACTGCTCCACTATAATCAAACACAAATGGTTATAAGTGCAAGCCGGGGCTTTTCTCTTACTTACTTCATCATGCAAAACTACTAAATGACAGATATTGTCCACCCTTAAGAGAAATTAAATTGAAAGGAAGCCAATAAACTCACTCGGAAATAATGACAGACTTCTCCTAGCCTAGCCATCTTTAAAAACTCACTTTTACAGTAAAAAAGCCATCTCAAATATCACTTCCATACACTAGAATGGTGTGCTACAGGATATCTGGCAAACAGATGACCCAATCCTATTAAAAAAAAAAACTCATCTAAACAATTTAAATAAATGCCAGCATGTTCAGGAAATCTGATCTCTTTAGACTTTTATTTCTTACTAAGTTGTTAACTTGCCGATAGTGCACTCTTATTCACAGCTACAATTCATTGCTTTCTGTTTGTGTAGCCCACAAAACTGAATTAAAGCACTGCTTTATTTTACGATTCAGTTTTTACCTGTTATCTAGTATTCTGCAGAAGATATCCATATGATCATTGGTGTGCGAGAAATGCAATTCTTTCTCATGCAATGTGCTTGACTACTATCCTTTCTTCAGTCTTCCTCACAGTACAGCTACAAAAAACAACTTGGAATGGTACCTTCTGTTCTAATTCTTTGCTGAATGTAGATCAGTCCATAAAATACATTAGAATGTTATGTTTTATTTAATATCAGCCATTTTCATAGTAATTGTCTGTGATGCATCATATATTAATATTTTTAATAATTTATGTTTCAATTCTCTGTGCACAGAATGCATATAAGTTTGGGCAATGTCATTTGCATATATTTGTGCTCATTTTTTGCAGCACTCAAATTATTTAGCTACATCACAAATAGTTTGCTTTATATGTGAAATTGTTGTCTTGCTTACATAGGTTCACAGGCTCATAGGAGGTTACTGGGCTACCAGCTAAAGAGCCTTTACAAGTCCAGCCAATATAATCCTATTTACCTGGTATATGTTCACTAGGGGTGGAAGGGAGGCATGGATTTGTGCCTATGCTTTGGTTATTTTCTTTCTTTTTTTTTTTTTTTTTTTACAGATTGCCTTATCCATAAAGGATATAGGCAGGTTTACCTTTATTTTATCAAACATGGTCTGTGCGAGCAGGCATTTCTGCAATTCGAGTGAGCAAATCACTGAAAGCCTCCAAGTACAAATGTCGAAAATGGTTTAGCTGAAATCCATTTTCGACATTTTTCCATGTGTTTGAATGGCTAAATGCATTTGAATTGTAGCCATTCGAACATATGTTAGTCGCTGTTGTAAATTTTGTGCGGGTGTCCTTTCGATGGAAGGACGTTGCACAAATCATGTTCAATGAAATGAAGGTAAACCTATAGGCACCACCGCGCATGTGAATTTATTGTTCCCCATCCAACGATCCAGACTGGCCTTGAAGAGGGCCAAAGAAGGACTCTATTTCACTTAAATAGGAAGCTTATTGCAAAGAAGTGGCATTGTCTGGGACACATATCTCTCTCTCCAGCATGTTCTGTTTGAAACACTGACTAGGTTCAGATCCTTGGAATGGGTGATCCTCATGCTGTTTGTCTTGCGGATATGTAGACACAGGCTGTCTCTTAACAGTCAGTAGGAGTCAAAGGAAAAGGAAAGGGCTTTCAGTCTATTAACATGGGATGCTTTGTTTACTGAGGAATATTTGAGGTCACTCCTGTGTATGCAGTTATTGGTCTAATGAGGGCTGTGTACAGTGGGATTATAATCTCCCTAGATCTGGATGCCATACCCTTACTTATAAACTGTACCACACAGAATGACTTCCTTACCACTGTAGATACATGACAATCAAAGTACCTACGTACATAAATCCATTACCTCTACATCTACTCTTAGAGGTGTGTTGCTAATGTTGCTGTTAGCAGGGGTATTTGTTTTCCTAAAGGGTGGGATAATGCATTCCTTCTTGTTTAGTTTCAGGCCATGGTCCTGACAACAATCATTTGTCTTGGTTAGACCTTCCTGAAGGATATCTATGTTGTTGGAGGATTCAGTGATTGTCCTCAGCTTACAGTTTTCTACAAACTTTGTCATCAAGAGCCCTCCATATTGGCCTTGGCATCAGCAAAGTAAATTCTAAACAGGAATTGTCCTAGCACGAAGCCCTGTGGCATACTACTATTAACTGGTCTCTTGCTGTAACTAGAATCACCCACTTAGACCACGTGTCCTTTCCTTGAAGCAATTGGCTTTCCATCTGGTGACATAGGGATTTATGCCCATTTCTGCGAGTTTAGTGACTTTCTCAAAAAAGTTCACCAGATTTAGCAGGCATAACCTACCCATAACGAAATCGAATTGGGTCAAGTCCAGTGTTTGGAGATTTCCTTTGTCTTTGTATATCAGGTTCATGATTACTCTTTCCATGGCCTTACAAACAAGACTAGTCAAGCTTATGGATCTGTAATTTCCTGGATAATTTGATGGCTCACCCTTATGCAGGGGTAGGACCATAGCTGTTCTCCTCTCTGTCAAAACAAAGCCTGTCCAGAGGCTGTGGTTAAATAGTGATCCTACTGGGCCTGATAGGTCACTATTCAAATTATTTAAGAGGCAACCTGGTGTATTGTCAGACCCCACTGATGCCATGTTTTTAGCTTTGGAGAGTGCTGTGGCTACCTCCTCTTCGGTAATAATTGGGGTGGAGGGTACTTCTTGGGGGAAAATGGGGGGTGATGGGGGAGTGAAGGTTCAGCTAAATTTAATGACCAGCAGATTAGCTATGTGCATGGGCTGAGTGTAGGCTATGCCACTGATGACGAATTCTTCACATTGTTGGGTGTTGCCCTTAAGACTGCAGACAAAGCTGAAAAATGCCTTCTAGTTGCTTTAGTTTTGGAGGCAAATTTTTTTTACTTCAAAGTCAGATTTCAGAGACATTAACAGTTTCCTGACCTGCTTATTTAAACTAATGAGGTATCTATTGCTCTATTGTGCAAACTCCCTCTTACTTCTCAAAAGGGTTTTCTTCCCTTTATTGTACAATCTAAGACCACGTGTCTGCCAGGGAGACTTGTTTTTGGGTTTGACATGGACTTATTTCAGCTCGGTACTGATTTTTCTGTGCAGTTGGTTATATGGTCATACAGGCCTTTAGTGTACTTCTCTGTACTGCTTACTGTGTTTTGTGGATTCAGAGGAGCTTGTAACATAGCAATTTCATTGCATACGGTTAGTTTGCCATAGAAAATTTTTAAAGTTCTTGGTGTTTGGTAGAGTTATACTTTTCCTTAATTTCCTGGTGAATTGCTTTGTGAACTAATCTTACCAGTGCAGACATCACACATGGGGGAGCAATGCTCTCCCATATCTGTGAGCATCAGATTTAGGATATCTGCTCCGCCAGTGGGAGTGCAGACCATCTGCTCCAAGGTATTTGAATTTACAAAGTTGAGGAATCTTCTGACCTGTATGTTAGTGGCCGTGTATGCCTCCCAGTTAGTAAAGGGTATTTGAAATCACCCTCATGTACAGTACTGTGCTGGAGAGTGAGCACTTCCCATAGCTCTAGGTATGATGTTTGAGTATCATACTTCATGGAGGTGCATCTGTAGCTAGCAAGAATTTGATGATGCATTTTTCCTATAGATATTTGGGCGTGGAGTAGTTCTAGCATATCCCATTGTTTGGCCAATCTTGAGGTGAGATTATCTTTTATGTAGACAGTTACACTTCCTCCCTTAACTCTCTCATGTACAGTGGGTGAACGGAATGTATGATAGGCATTGTAGCCATGCCCAGCTGGGGTGCACTAACATCAGCATTCGCAATGGTGCAGATTGTGATTGAAAAGGGTCCCTGTGGTTAACGAAAATAAATAAATAACTAAAATAGATCCTGTATTCAAAAGTGGTCTGTCCATTTTAAGTGGCTGAAGGGCTCACTTTTTCTATTCTAAGACACATTTATAAAATAAGAACATGACACCGCAGCATCAAACATCTATATATCATTTTAGCCATAAGTTACCAGTGCTTGAAAACTGTCAGCTGATCCAGCTATTTCTCAGTTAAGAAATGGTAACAAGATACTTTCTAAGTGCTCATTTTTCCTCATCTCATCTCCCTCACAAATAACTAGTGTCAAGTACTGAGATGTTATCTACTCATCCTGAAAAAATCCCGATACGACTTTCAGACATTTCTTACAAGCCATACCATCTGTCACTACCCCAAGCTCTTCCTACTGACAAACATTTACTCCAAATTCAGAATATAACTGAAAAATATCTCATATTCCAAGTCAAATTCTTCTGCTTCAGCACAGGACACATTTTCTAAAGCATGATCCCTGTTTCCTTTCTGCTTCTCTTATCCTTACACAGAGTTACTGCAGGTTGATCAACTTTAGAAGCTAAATTAAATATTGTACATCATATTGTAATTGTTACTATAATGTACATATACAGTTTATGTAACTGATCTAAAATACTTTGTTATTGCTTATATTTCTGCTTTTTTAGTTTGTGAAATGTTTTGCATTTCGCAAACAAGTCTAAAACTGGTCACTACTGATCAATGCACTACCCTGCTAAACAAATATATATATATATATATATATATACATATAAATAAATAATGGTGTGCATGCTTCTGTCCAATTTAAACTCAGCCTATTTTCAAGTTTTGAGGCTAAGCAAACTCATAACTAAGCATTCAAGTATCCTTTTGAACATAACCTTATACCTACTTGATGATTTAAAGTGCTTTTAAATACAGCTACTGTGATTAAACAATCGGTAGCTAAATATACAGATAGCATGCTTTCCAGTAAGCTATTAGATATTTTTAAATACTTGTGTATGCTTTGCCCTTTTTATACTCTAGCCGTTTGATGAGAATATGTTTACTACTTACCGTTAGCACTGGAATGGTATATTCCATTAAGATCACCTAACAGTACTGTATAGTTAAATCCTGTAAATGCCAGCAATGGCAGATAAAAAAAAAATCACATTTAACCTCCTGCGCCTCATACCTCTTAAGTACACTGAATTTCCCACAGTGGTATCTAATTGCTTTTTAAATGAACCCAAAGTCATTGCCTTTGCAACCTTGCTACTTAAATTGTTGAAAAAATTGATTACTGCTTCAGGGAAAGAAACTGCCTTCTAACATTTCCGCTAAATTTATATTCCTCTTTATTTTCTTTACATCGCCTTTTTTTCACATGCAGCATTCTGTTTGAAGTAATGACATTATCAGACCTTTTTACGTTTACCCTGGAACTGTTTGTACATGTTGATTATTTCACTGTTAACCTCCTTATAAGACAGACTTGGCTATGTTTTCTTAATCGATCCTCAGAGCAGATTCCTGTTCTGTCCTGTAACACACTTTTGTCTTGTGGGAAATAAAGCAGCTAAATAAAATGGCTTAGCCCTTGTCTACTCAGCATACTATGTAGCGTGTGGACATCATTAAAAGCGCAGATATAGAATTAATGTAATATTTTTTCCTTTTTTTATATAGTTACATAAAGTCATTTTGCTTAAGGTATCCTACTTCGGCTGAAAAATGGCAAGCTTCAAGCTAATGAAAGCAGACCTCACACCTTGTCAGCACCGATGATAAGTATTTGAAATGATTTCATACATCAGTATTTTGAGGCAGATTTTACAAGGAAATAGAGAAGATGGCTCTTTATATGGCATACATATTTAGCAGATATAAAATGGTTTGCTCTGGTAATGGAGATTAATGTTATTTTCACGTTCCTCACTTCTCTATATCGTAAATGGATACAAGTCTATTATAAAAAATTATTATGCTGTATTTTTTCATATTTCTGGGGTCAATTTTCAACATGAATTATTTACATTATATTTTACTAATAGGATAACTACAGCCAAATATTTGCTTGTGAAATTTCTCTTCTATTATTCATGCTTAGGCCATGACAGGAATGCCATCTCTCTGTGGTATCAGACTTAAGCTAATAGGAAATTAGTTCTTATAAATATATGACAGAGTGAGTACAGTGCATGCCTAATCTGAATATTGATTTACATATAGATGACAATGGATGGCATGACACAGAGTCGAACTTGTTGCTGGTCAAGTTCACCATCTAGCACGGAGTCAGGCACTGGAATAATTAACAAAATATGAGTGGTGTGATCCTTGGATAGCTGAAGCTGTGCATACATGGGATCATGCTTCAAAAATACATGACTGATATTTTATGTATTCTTCGTGAAAACATGGGAGGGAAGGTGTACATCTCTAGTTTGCCTGTAAATGAGAAATTTGTTATTTTTAGTTGATGGGAGGCAAGATCTATAGCCAGTGATATCAGGCTGTGTCCTTATGGACACCCCATTACATTTCTTCCTCTAACGAAACTTTTTTTTTACAGTCTGAAGACTATAGTTGCTTTAAGCTTACCATTATATCGTCAGACTGTCAGCACTGATTACTATTACATATCTGTGACATTCGATTACAAATGGTAGGATCTGATCTACCTGCTTTACCAGTATGCATCATACGTTAATTACAAAGAAATTACATTACTGGCTGATAAAACCATGTTTTTTGAGACAGTCGGCACCAGTTAGGGTCTTTCAAACATCTCTATTGCATAAAAAGCATGATATTCGACATACAATAATTAACGCTCACATTCCCTATTTTTATCCATTCTTAAACTGTTCTCAGAGGTCATTTGTATATGGTGATGAATTTATGTAGTGCAGACCTAAAATAATGTCTTGCCTTTCAAATTAAGTAGTGACCCATTTCTTTTGATGTACCCCTACTAAATTACTGGCTCACTTTTAATTTACTTCATTGGTTTTAATTTCCTAGATGTCCTTTTATTTATGGATTCATGTCCTTTATTATCAAACAAAGTTGTTAATTTTGTACCATTCTGTTATATGTCTGTATATATATATATATATATATATATATATATATATATATATATATATTTACACACACACACACACACATATATATATATATATATATATATAGAATCGAAGTTTCAGAACTTCATATTTCATATGGCCAAAACCATATGAAGGAAGTTTTAAAATTCCAAGCACTTAAACAGAGCTCTCCATACAGCGTGGAATGGGAATATTCCCCTTTCCTCACTGTAGTGCGATCTCATTAATTTCAAAACAAGAAGATTCTTAATGTAGAGGTGACATAAGTAAACCTGAAGAAATGACATAATTTTTACTGCAGTTAATTCATGTAATTCAGTGTCATCCCACTTATTAAAAAAAAATATATATATATATATATATATATATATATATATAAACAAAGTTCAAGGTTTATGGAAATGAAAAGATACTAAGTGAAAGGAAGCAGATGTCAATTTGTTTTTCAGATGAACTGTTGCCATCACTGGTATATTATAAAATGTCCATAACAGGAAGACATCACTGTCTTTATTCCACACTTAGTGATATATTTTGTTTCCATATCTAGCTGGCTCATTTAAAAGCACACATCATCTGTTGTTAGTCCTTAACTACAGCAAAACTTCAAATGTATCACATCTGTATTGCACTTAACCTGGCAACATCACATCTACTGCAGAAACAAAACAAAATGACAACAAAAAAAATCTGTCTACCATTCAATTACATTATCTTGTGCTTGAAATGACTAGAATGGTATATACACTCTAAGGAGTCAAAGGGCAAATAAAAGACAAATATAGAAAGTGAAAAATAAGCTACATGCTTATGTTAGGGGAGTAGACTTTTCATAGGATCATAGGAGGTTACTAAGCTATTGACCCAGAGGTCATTTTAAGCCTAGCCGTTTCAACCCAATTTAATACCGTAGTGGTACTAGTCAATACCAAAGACTGCATTTAGTGATGACTGCCCATGTCCAGGAGGGTAGTGGGTGTTATCCTTGGTAACAATTTACAGTGCCCCATCCATCATCCAGAGTCCTCTTGAACAGTGTCATAGAGGTGCTCTGTTTCACATGAACTGGTAGCCTGTTCCAAAGATGTGGCAGTCACTGGGAGATAAATCTGATCCTGCAGCATGTCCTATTTAAGTAGCAGGCCATATCTAAGTCCCTGGAATAGGTAGCCCCACACCCATTTGATTTAAATATATAAAGAAAGTTCATTAGGTTTGGGTCTTGGATTGCTGTGTAGGCCAGGCATAAGTCTACCCCTAAGAAGTTTATATGTTATGGAGTACAGTGACAGGGACTTTAGCCAATTCATGTAAGGCACATGCTAGATGCCCTTGATCTTATTTGTTAGAAACCTCTGAGGTCTGTCTAACTGCTGTAGATGCTTAGTACAGTACATAATGAATGGGGGTGTCAATACTAGATTATTTGCTGCTAAGAGACAAGAGTTCAGAGTTTCCAAAGGCAAGGTGTAACAGCCACAAGGTCAGAATCATTGGATCAATTGGGAGCAGTGTTTAACCAAATTACATGCTTTTTTAGGTATTAATTTTCTAGTTTATATTGCTGCCACACTTCAGACTGCTGGCATTTAGTGCACAGTTCAGTATTTAAGAGATAACAACAGGGTTTTAAAGAGTGGCATATGTGTGTGCAGCCACTGATATAGGTTCATAGGTAGGTACTAGGCTATCGGCCCAAGGGCCTACGTAAGCCTAGCCAGCAAGGTTCCATAGCTTATGGCACCCAAGAAAGTTAATTTCCTGTGCCACTGTTCAGCAGAAACACAGAAGTGATCCCTGGGGCATAATTCCTATTTCCCATCCACTCATCAAGATTTTTCTTGAAGAGTGCTAATGAAGAACTTTGTTTGACATAGATGGGTAGCTTGTTCCAGAGAATAGGAAGTCTCTGGGACAGGAATCTATCCCTCCAGCATGTCCTGTTTATTGTGGTGACAAGGTTTAGGTCCCTAGAGCGTGTAAGTCAGAGGGATTGGGATTTCTTTAGGTGTAGCATGTCCAACAGCTCTGGGTTTGACATAGCTTTATATGTTAGGCAGAGATCACCTCTGAGAAGGCGATATGCTACGGAGTAAAGCTGGAGTTTTTTGAGGTGGTCAGTGTAGGGCATTTGTTTGAGGCCAGTAATCCTCCGATGTTGAAAAAGTAGCTTGTGTCAGACAGAATAAAAAAAAAAACATAAATGCAACTACTGTCCCAGGTATGGGTGGCATGAGGTGGGGTAAAATCATCATAATTGTGGAACATTCCCTACTCATGGTCACTGGCCATCAGACATCTGACAGCTATATGTGTAGCTTGGACAGCCCCTCACTGTTATGACACTGTGCATCATCACTCTGTATAACCACACAAACTTAAAGTCTTTGCCAGAGATAGTGCCAAATCCTGACATAGCAGATTTCTTCATATGTCATCACTGTAAGGTGCTATATCATTAGTGTATTATAGATGGAAAAAAAATCTTCCTATGCACACTACAAGCATGTCTTAGTTGTGCTATTAAAAAAATCAATAAATTAAAAATATATATATTTTTCATTCATAAATCAGTAATGTCCCTTTTCACATGTTGTATTCATCCCATCTCCCAAAGGAAGTTACATGGCACCCCTGGTTACTCAATCTCCTACTATATGCTATGTAATATTGCATTATGTTTCTTCAATGGCATGAGTGTACACACTTATGTAGTCTGCTATTTATGTAAATTCCAGAGTCTAACTCCCATCAGTTTTTATCTTTGCCCTCTCCCTTATTCACCTGATCCATAACTTTAATGATTTTACCTGTCCGTTACCTATTCCAGGAGTCAACTCAATGTAACCACAACCACCTTCAAGAAGTACTGTGTTAGATGGGTCAGTATCTTCTTCTTATTCAGGACGATACCTTCTCAGATCTCTAACATGGTCATGTGTACCCATACCATGATACTGAATCTCTTCTGAGCACCAATGAGAAGAGTTCTAATTCTTACATACATGATTCTATCTTTTTCCCTTCATAACAAATTTCTGGTGGCTTTACTATGGACCACTTCCAGGAGCCTGATGCTTCTCTTTCCATTGCCTCTTGAATTGGACCATACTTGAGGCGTGTCATAAGTAGGGATTTAAACAACAAGAACATTAAATCTTTGATTGTAAGTCTATACCCCTGAAGATGCACCTCATGATTTGGATGGCTGCAGTTTCTTCTTTCTCACTGTGTTACAGCTGGTCCAATCTAGATGAGATCAACAACCCCTTTTCCTGATCTTTTTTGATAACTTGCACTGCTCTAAGTTGACAATTCATACAGGGTTGCTATGTCCCAGGTATAGCACTTGACAATTGTTTGCATGTGAATCTTAAATTCAACCTTTCGGCCCACTTAATCAGCCTTTTCATATCCTTCATTAGATTTTCCTCCCCATCTCTAGTAATACAATTTATTTTGTGTCATCATTATAGAGGTTGATCCTGTTGGTTATTTCTTCAGAGATGACAGAACCAAACAAGATTTTATTTTTTATTTATTTATTTATTTATTTGACATTTGTTGACCGGGTTAGTCCAACTGGGACAAAGCCCTTTTTCAGTGGAGACCCGGGGAGAAATGCTCCACAGTAAAAACATACAATTAATATGACATATAATAATCCAAAAGATTTACATAGACATAAGTAATAGCAAGTTTAACATCCATGGCAATTTGAATATACCTTTCAGCATGAGGAGATACAGAGGAGAGAAAAAAATAATACAGATAGACATGAAGTTTTAAAAAGTTTATACAGAAAAAGTTAGACTGGCTGTGAGTAGGAGAAGAGTTAGTAAAGTATGAAAGGAATTTGTAAGAGTGCAGGATAGAAGCAGAGATGAAGGAAAGATGAGTATCAGTGCTGTAATAAAGACAAATAAGGAGAAAAGTAGGGATTCACAGAATTAGAAGCAGGATAAGAGAATAGGATACCTTAGGGAGATGAGTCAACCAGGCGAAAGATAGCACAAACATAACTTGTTTTCTTTGAAGTGAATTTGTACTACCTTTCTGAATTGGGATTTCCATGTAATGTATTGGATGTCTAGAGGTAGTTTGTTCCATTTCTCAGCAGAGTAACAGCTACAGAGTTTTTTCCTGTGTTGGTCTTGGGCTTGAGAGTAGTCAGGAGATGTTGTTCAGAGCTTTGCAGGGTTCTAACAGGGGTATAGAGTGAGATGACTGATGACATGCTGGGGCAGAAAGTGGGTTGGTATAGAATAGAATGAATTATTTGAGGCTGAGAGAGGCGGAGGTGATGAGGGAACTCTGACCAGTTAAGTTTCACTCTACTGACAACAAGGATTCATTTTGTTCACTTACTGAATCAGGAGAAATAGGAGATATACTTTTACTTCAATTATGATATATAAGCGTCATGATTCCATGCTATGATGTTCTGAAGAAGACAGATTTACTTCTGTAGAAAGCGCTCAACCTATTTTATGTCAATAAATTAAGTGTTTCCAGCACAGTATCCTGTATTCCTGGCGTTCATTCACCTTTGGTGTGTTTGCAAGTTTTCTGAGTGCTAAACAGTGATGAGTGAAGTAAGGAAGTTCAGCAGTAAATTTAGCTACCTTGTTGTAAATGGACTCTACTTTAGAAATAAGTGTGGATTGTACGCTGGTGAGAATTTGAGAGCTATAGAGAAGTGTTGGTAATAGGTAGGCATGTGAAAGAGATCTTTTAGCAGTACTAGAGAGAAAGGTTTTGCTCTTATAAATAAGACCAAGTTTTTGATGTTTTTTTTTTAATGTCACTTAGAACATGCAAGTCAAATTTTAGCTGGTCATCAACAATGAGTAGTTTGGTGAGGCTTTCTGCTATGATGGGTGCATTATTGTGGGAAGAGATGGTGAAAGAAGATTTCAAATGGGACAACGTTTTTGGTATGAAGAGTAAGAGTTCGGTCTTCTTTGGATTTAAGATTAGAAGGTTTAGGTTGAGCCAGTTTTCAACAGACAAGAATGAGTTTTTGTATGAAGTTTAGGGAAGGTATCAGCAATGGTGATGACTGTGGAGTCATCCATGTACTGGACAAGTGATGAGTATTGAGTTGAGGAAGAAAAATGATTAGTAATAATATTAAAAAGTAGTGGTCCAAGAATTGACCCTTGGGGAACTCCCATCTGTATAGGAAGTTCAGGGGAGATAGCAGAGCACCATTTGACAGACTGGAAATGGCTGTGAAGATAACTGGAGAACCATAAGATAGTGGTGGTAGATTGGTTTAACAGAGAGAGTTTGTCTAACAGAAGGGGTGGGAAATGGTGTCAAATGCCTTTGAGCCATCAAGAAATAGACAGGAAAGACTTCTTCAGAGTGATGAATGAGTAAAACCAAGAGCATATAAATGAATCGCCACCAATAAGAAGCCAAAATCAATAAAATTATTAAAAAATTAATGAGTTAATAGGCGTCACTCCTAAATAATTCAAGCAAGCAGAAGTAAAAAGAAATACATTAAAATATAATTCAGCAGAAGCAAAAACAAGCAGTAAATGTGAATTACATTTCAGCGATACATAGCAGCACAAAACACAAAATACAGTGAATTACTGTTAAAACATTAGATGACGTGAATGGCGAATTTAAATGATAGCTGCTCTAGTCTTGTATACACTAGAGATAGAAATAGTGTCACTGATACCTGGAAGTATTGAGACATTAAGCCTCAACTGCCAGGTTGAGTCTTTAAGCTCTAATAAAGTCTAAGCATCCCCGCACAAAGGGGTCACCATAACTCTACTGACAACAATGACAGAAAACTTAAATTCTGGGCAAAGTGGTGTGCCTATAGAAAGTGTTGGTGCTTTTTTTTTTTTGGTCTCAGATGTGTTCATGTATTCTATTTCTCAACTTTCTGATGGTTTTTCCTACATAAAATGCAAATTTTTTTGCTAATGTGAAACACCAGTATAATGATGTTTTTTCTAAGGTTGATGCTAACATTATTAAAAACACGACACGTAAAGCTCATAAGCTGATTATGAGCATGGAAAGGCTTTTCCAGTTCTGTGGCAAGGACATGGCAGCAGAGTGTTGTCCTACAGGCACAATTTAGACCATCAACGAGATGACTGACAATGTTGATGAAGAATGGACTTTGTTTTAGATCAACCCCAAGTTCGGTGGTCTGAGAGGTTTAACCAGTCGGCATCAGGATTTAAATCATGGCTCAAGAACCATTCCGAAACCCCAACAGAAAAAGACATTCTTGAACCCTCAAGCCTGGCCAGGGACAAGCAGATTCAGATGATAACATTGCACAATTGTGGTTGCAACCAGTCAATGGACATTAATGTTATGGAATCTTTCAAAAGTTTTTAATTTGTCTAATACTACTTCGTCTGATTCAATTTTGTCCATTTTTAGAAAAGGTTTCAGTTTCATTCCTACTTTTAATATGGACATTGTTCTGAAAATACATTTGAAATAATTCACTAGAAGTTGTAAACTGAAATTGTTTTTTGTTGATAAAACTGTTCCTACATCCTCCAGGGTTAATGGGTTATGAAGAAAGAGTACATTTATGCTACCCTCCAATACTCTGGTATCTGCTTATGAGAGAATTTGTGAGGGACAGTTTAGATATATACACATTAAAAGTAACAAGAGGAAATTTGCCCCGATAGCTTAATACTCAAGGAAAGGGGGGTTCTGAATATTTTAGCTAAAGACAGAAGTACATGCATTATGTGACCCAAAAAGGGAGGGGTGTGGTATCTACGAATATTATTGACTATTCTGTTCCAACTTTTTTAACGACAGTACAGCACTGTTTCTTTAAATGAAATCAATATAGCATATGCCAAATTGGACTTTTTTCTTTTAGACATGGTCATGCAAGGGGAAATGCATCATCAGCTATGGAAATTCCTGACTGTAGTTAAACCCAAGGTAGCCTTCATTTTTATTATCCTCAGAATGCACAAAAATGTTAATGACTCCCCGCTATGACCAAATGTCCGAGCCAAGGGTTCAAAAACGGAACCTTTGGCTAAATTTGTAGATTTTTAAGAGGAAGTATTTGTTGAAGTCAGACACTTGCAATTTAAAAAGATTCTTGCCATTTGCTGGAAACCCTTAATTTCTTAGACAATCTTGACAATGTAACCTTTATTAATGTGGGTGTAGTTGATTTATTCACTGTCTCCCATGACAATGGGTTACAGTGGTTCTTTTCTTACCTTTCTGAATATACATCCCTATCTACTCAGGACAACAGAGTGGTCAGTTCCCTACTGAATTCAATTCTTTACAACAAGGTTTTACTTTTCAGGTGTGAATATTACCACCAAATGTCTGGGGTTGGTATGGGTCACATGGTCTGCTTATCGTTGCTGTCTGCTAATTGTGATTTGTGCTCCATATTGTTAAGTCAGTTGCCTCCCATCTTCCTTCGTCTCTGTCCAAGTATTAGTCTAGTGCACTCCCAACTCTGCTGCACTACCTTTCCATCATGGAATGTTCCACTTTCTTCACCTTTTAAAGACTGATGCAAATTACCCATTCAGAACCTCTTTTTCCCACACTCTCCTTCCCATCTTTGCCTAACCAAGGATTCAAAAGATAACCACAAAGCCTTCTTTAGCTATGTTAAGAATCTAAGTGGCAACATGCAAATATGCACTGAACTAGTGCAAAATAGCACAAAATATACTGACCCTACTGATATTGCCAACATCCTGGCAGATAGATTCAGTACAAACTTCACCCACCTCTCACCTCCAAAAGGGCCCAAAACAGTACTAGAAAACTGTAGTGTCCCAAAACACACAGACGCACAGGTGAAAACAGCCCTTTCAAAAGCCAAAAACACATCAATGGGACCAGATGGTGTCCCAGGCTGCGTCTTGCACAAACTACAGAACGAACTAACCCCCCACCTAAACACACTGTTCAACCTCAGCCTCTCCACAGGCTACATGCCCATAGAATGGTTCACAGCAACTGTTATTCCTCTCCACAAAGGAGGGGCCACAATTGACCCTGGCAACTATCGCCCCATAAGCTTGGTCTGCAAGGCTATGGAGTGCATCATGGAACTCATTAACAAAGACAATGGAAACCTCCAAACTCTTGACCTGACCCAGTTTGGCTTTGTTAAGGGCAGATCATGCCTACTAAACCTGGTTGACTTCTTCGAGACAGTCACCAAGGCCATAGATGAGGGAAAGGAGGTTCACACAGCCTACCTTGACCTCGCCAAGGCTTTTGATACTATTCCCCACTCAGGTATTACAGAAAGACTCACTAGCCTGAACATAAACCCCTACGTCATGAGATGGGTTGCCAATGGGCTTACAGACAGAAATCACACGGTAAGAATAGCGGGCTCCAGGTCCAACTGTCACACGTGGTGTCCCACAAGGCTCAGTCCTGGGACCCATACTGTTCAGCATTATACTTCTCAGAAGTACAGACAAACACAGGAGGTCTATGGCTAACCAAGTTTGCCGATGACTGCACACTGGGAGGCATAATTGACTCTCCGGCTGACATGGACATCCTCCAAAAGGGCTTTACTGAGACGTATAGCTGGTGCCAAAGTCATGGCCTCAAGCTAAATGCCAAAAAATGCATAGTCATCCCATTTGGGAAAAACAAAACACCGACAAATTACTCATAGGTGGCAGCCCCCTTAATACAGAAGAGGTAATAAGAGATATGAGGACCCAGGTAGATAGCAATCTCTCCTTTGACAATCATATTGCCAAAGTAGTTAGGAAATCCTTCTATGTAGGCCATCCAATTACTAAAGGGTTCACATCTAGAAATAAAGAGGTTATAGTGCCCCTCTACACGTCACTCATTAGACCCATCATAGAGTACAATGTCCCATTTGGGATGTGCCTCACAAGACACTTCCAACAGCTGGAAAGACCATAAAAGTACCCCACCAAGAGGATTACAGGCCTCAAACATATGTCCTATGCAGCCCGACTGAAAAAACTCTGGCTGTACTCAGTGGCATATCGCTTACTCAGAGGTGATCTCTGCCTGACTTACAAAGCCATATCCAACTTAGAATTGATGGACATGCTCCACCTAAAGAAATCCAAGTCACTGCGAGCCACACACTCTAGTGAGCTAAACCTCACCACAACAATAAATAGAACATGCTGGAGGTACAGATTCCTGTCACAGAGACTCCCCATGCTTTGGAACAAAATTCTAAATTACATCAGGCAAAGCCCCTAACTAACACTCTTCAAGATAAACCTTGACGAGTGGATGGGTAACAGAAAATACACCCCTGGGATCACTTTATTGACTCTGCTTGACAGAGGATCAGTTAATTAATCAATGGGGCGGCAAAAGCTGACACACTCTTGGCTAGGCTTATAAATGCCCTCGGGCAGATAGCTTAGTACCTAGATAAGAACCTATGAACATGGCTATGCATGTCTTTCTATTTCTTCTTTATTCAGTATACATAAAAAGAAAATTGTCCCCTCTTGACCTCTTCTTCCAGCTACTATTCAGTTTGCACCTCTGATGTCTTCTGGTTTGCATATTTATACTGTTTATTTTGACCCTGTGATACTCTTGTGTGGTGTTGTCCTTTGAAATAGCTAGATTGACCTTCCAGAGAAGTTCATGCACCTCTCAACTGTCCAGTATTTCATGGAAACACTAAATTTAGCTTTAAAGTTACAGGGTGCTATGAAATCCCTAATAGCTGTTGTAGCTCATGATTTGTTTACATTTCTCCTCTCTTGGTTGAGTTGTAAACACAATTGTGATTAACTGTAGATGGAAAAATTGGACTGCTTTTCCATACACAGTGCCTTATTTGTGAACATTAGGGAATAATACAAGTTGTGATATACGATTGTGTTAGTAGAGGACTATAAAGTAGTGGTGTATTTTCAAGTTAAGATGGTAGAACAGAATTCCTATCAGGCAAGAATGCTCAATTGTTTTTAGCAGATCAAGCAAAGAGGGTAGTGTGAATTGTGAGGATGCAGAATGTGAATATGAATATGTCTCAATGTGAAAACATTACTGTGGATAGTAATGGGGTTTTATGAGTATGCTAATTGGAGGTAACACCCCAAAAAGGTTTACAGCAGTGATAGACTAACTGGAAAACATGGTGCAAAAAATATCAAACAAATGAAGATTGCAGTGGAGACTAATAGGATAGTTGAATGCATTTAGTTAAAAGCATCATACAAGTCTGATTTGTGACTCAGTCTTTCAAAAGTGTCGCTGACTATGACAAGAAAATACTTTTTATCAACCCACCCAAGCAGCCTTTAAATATACATACTAGAGTACCCACATAATCCCTTACTCCTAGCTCTGCTTGAATGTGCAACTTCATTAACCACTATTATGGTGGTTCACCAATGTCTTTAATCACAAATGTAGAAAATCATCAATGGAGATATCCTGATATGAGCTGAAGATAAGACAGCACAACTGAAACACACTACTGGACTTCACTGCCCACAACACCCATACATATACTCAATTAGAATAGTGTCATGGGCTCAACAAGTAGCACACTCATCTTTGGTGATGAAAGTTCAATAGGTTGAGGGATCTATTTCCACTCCAGGTGACTGGATTCATTTTTAAACTGCTGGCTCTGCAGTACAGCATGTAGAGGGTGCTGCACTTCCAAGTGTGTCATCCATCAGATGTAATGATAAAAGTAGGCCCCATCTGCTGAGTTGGAGGAAGGTCAGGTGAATGTAAAAGATCCCATGGCCCCTATAAAAAAAAGAATAGGGAAGCTTCCTTGATGCCCTTAAATTTCACCTAGACGCATACATGCTATCACAAGTCCACCCTGAAAAGAAGCCATTAATGTAGTGGGACTAACCCACTCAAGAAAGGATAAAACACAAACACACACACACACACACACACACACACACACACACACACACACACACACACACACACACACACACACCTGGCACAGGTTTACTAGCTATGCCCCCTCCTGCACAAACTATAAGGAAGTTTTCACTGCCACCAGTAACTCCTTATCAGCTACTTTAAGGCCCTTAACAAAGGGTGCCCAATCTTTCTGTGTAATATTAACATTAATAAAATGGTAGTTTGACCAAGAACAAGGCTATTAGGGGTGGCCCACACAGTATCAAAAATAAATATGCAAGTACTCTCAAAACTTAAATATCTCTACACAGATCAGCCACAAAGAAATGTTTAAATATATTTAATAATAAATAATAAAAGAACAAGACAATACTAAATATATAATTCACACTGACATCAGAGTTCAAAACCACAGGAAATATTTACAACAACATTGCAGTACAGGCTCACACAAATAAAGAAAAATAAATTCTAAAGTAAGCTATATTATTGACTGTATCTAAGAGTTATACTGTTCCCTAGAAATTTACTTCATTAGAGCAAGGCAGATGTTGTGGATACTGGTTCTTATTGTTGTTGTTGGCAGGTTCAAGACAGAATGCGGAATGCCCCGTCTCACTTCTCAAATTAATTTCTAAAATATTACTGCTGGGCTAGCTTGCAGAGTGACAACATTTCTGGTCATCTGACTTCTAGTTCCCAGGCCCAAACCCCCATTGCTAGAAGTTGGCAACATTTAGCATCTACCTGTAAAAATATACAAACAAGGGCTTTTCCTCAGATCTTTGACAGATGCTGGAAGTCATAAAAAGTACAGTTTTGTACCTACCATAAATGTAGATGTTCGAAGATCCACATTGCTGCAGTCCTAACACTTGGGTAGTCCGCTGTCCCAGTCGGCCCGAATACCAAAGTATAAGGCTGACGTCGGTCAAGGCGCATTTGTCTGACATCAGGACGTCAGGGTACAAATGCGCATGACCGACGTCATATCCTCAGTCTTTTCTTGCCCCAGATGTCAGAAGACCCTAAAAAGATAAGGCCAAAACCAAAAAACACCAAAACACTCCTGTGCCTAAAATATGTACAATATATACAAATGTACAAAAATAGAACCTCACCCACACAACCACCCTTAAACACAGAGGGAGGGAGGGAAAATTGGACTGCAGCAATGTGGATCTTTGAACATCTACATTTATGGTAGGTACAAAACTGTACTATGTTCTTCATCTCACATTGCTGCAGTCCTAACACTTGGGTAGAATCCCAAAGCAGAGGTAAGGGAGGATGGCTAAACTATAATGAAGCAGGAGCTGCCAAAATGCCCTGCAACACAGCAGTGGCAAAACCAGCCCTGGACTTAGAATAGAGAGGAAGGTGGTAATGCTTGGAGAAAGTATGCACTGAACTCCAAGTAGCTGCCTCCAAAATATCCTTAGTTGCCACCCCCCTTAGAAATGCTGTTGAAGTGGCAGTAGCCCTAGTGGAATGAGGCCTAATCCCAGCAGGAATCTCCTTGCCATGATGGGAGTAACAGAATGCAATGCAAAACCCAATCCACTTAGATATAGTTTGTTTTGACACAGGCTTGCCCTGAGAACTCAAAGCAAAAGAAACAAACAACTGCTGAGACTGCCTAAAATCCCTAGTCCTGCTTAAATAATAACGCAACTGCCTGTGTACATCTAAAGTGTGCAAAATCTTTTCCCCCTATTTTGGGGATCTGCATAAAAAGTAGGCAAATGAATAGTTTGGTTTAAAGCCACACTAGAAACCACCTTAGGCATAAATGAAGGATTAGTACGTAATGATACCCTATCCTTATGAAAAATCAAAAAAGGCTCCACCGCCATAAGGGCCTGCAATTCAGAAACCCTTCTTGCAGAAGTAATGGCCAACAAAAAAGCAGTCTTCCATGACAAGTATTTCAACTCAGCAGTAGCCACAGGCTCAAAAGGTTGTAGAGTAAGTTTCTCCAACACAAAATTGAGGTCCCAAGCAGGAGTAGGAGCTCTTCGTGGGGGTCTTATATTCTTTGCCCCTCTAAGAAATTGCTTGAACAAAGGATGAGAAAACAATGGTGGGTCACAATCATAGTGAGCTGAAATTGCTGCAGCATGAATCTTAATGGAAGAGAAAGACAAACCTTTGTCCAATAGCTCAGTAAGATATTGAAGAGCCACACTCAAATTAGGCTCAGAAACATCCAGATCCTTTGCTGCACTCCAAAATAAAAATCTCTTCCATTTTTCTGCATACACTTTACGTGTACTAGGTCTTCTGGCTTCCATAATCACATTCAAAACTTGTTGAGGAAGTTGAGACCTGCTGTGGTTCAAAACAGAATATGCCAGGCTGTTAGATGAAGAGAGTGAAGCTTGACATTGAGTAGATGACCGTCCCTCTGAGACAAAAGGTGTGGAATTAAAGGTAAAGGCCATGGAGGCTTTCTTACCAGATTCCTCAGTAATGGGTACCAGTGTTGGCGCGGCCAATCTGGAGCTATCAAAATCATCCTTGGCTTGTCTTGTCTGACCTTTAGGAGTACCTTTGGGAGGAGAGGCAGAGGTGGAAAGGCATACACATGAAGATTTTCCCAACTGAACGAAAGAGCATCCACTTTCCAAGCTGTGTGATGAAAACTTTTCGTGCAAAACTTTGGCAGCTGGTGGTTTAGTGGAGAAGCGAACAGATCTATGTCTGGAGTTCCCCATGACACTGTCAATTTTTGAAATACATGAAGATCCAGTTTCCACTCGTGGGGATCCATAATTTGCCTGCTTAACACATCTGCTAAGGAGTTCTGTGCTCCTGGCAGAAACCTTGCCTGAAGAGTAAGCTGCAAGCTGAGCGCAGTCTCCCACAAAATCATTGCTTGCCTGCATAGAGGATAAGAATGTGTTCCCCCTTGCTTGTTGATGTACCACATGACAGTTGTGTTGTCTGTTAGAATCAACACCTGCCCTGGAAGAAGTAACTCCTTGAAAGCCATCAATGCAAACTGGACTGCTAACATCTCCTTCATGTTGATATGTAGATGCTGTAGTCTGGCAGGCCACTTGTCTTGTATCCACTTTCCATTCAGATGAGCTCCCCAAGCTATGTCTGAGGCATCTGTCGTTAGAATCTGACTCGCCTCTGGCGGGTCACAGAGAGTCCCTTGTTTAGGTGACATTCCTGAGCCCACCACAAAAATTCCTTTTGAATGCAAGGTATTATTTGAATGACAGTGTCCAGATCCTGGCAGTGCTGTGTCCATACATTTTGAGATACCATTGTAGCTTCCTCATATGCAGTTTGGCATTGGGAAGCACCAGAATACAAGATGCCATGAACCCTAATGCTTGAAGGACTGTCCTTGCAGTCAGCACGGACTGATGAGATAGTTGATGGAAGTAAAGGGATAGACTCTTTTGTTTGTCCGGGGTTAAAAAGGCCATCTGGGCTGCTGTATTCAGTCTCACACCCAGAAAGCACATGTCTTGAGAGGGTACTAGACTGGACTTTATTTCGTTCACAGAATACCCCAGGCATCTTAGCACTGCTATCACATATTCCAGATGCTGAAGAAGCTCGCCCTTTTCTTGAGCCAGAATCAGACAGTCGTCCAAGTAAGGATAGATTTGTATTCCTTTTAGCCTGAAAAAAGCTACAACTGGAGCCAGAACTTTGTGAATACTCTCAGTAGATAAGCCAAAGGGCAATGCAGAGAACTGATAATGGGAATTTCCAGCTCGAAACGCAGATACTTCCTGCAACTGAGTCTGATAGGCACATGAAGGTAAGCCTCCTTGAGATCTAAAGTTACCATCCAGTGATCTTTGCCCAGCAGAGGTAAAAGCTGTTGTAACGTTAACATTTTGAACTTGGGAATGTCCAAATAAGTGTTGAGGATAGACAAATCCAAAATTGGTCTCCACGTGTTCCCCTTTTTTGGTACTAGGAACAGGCAAGAATAAAATCCTAGGCCCCTTTCTGGCACAGGAACCAGCTGAATGGCCCCTATCTGGAGCAACAGAGAAATTTGCTTGTGAGCCTCTTTTCTTTGTATAGGAGGAATGTCTGGCATGCCTTTGAAAGGAGGCAAGGTATGGAAATAAAACCTGTAACCGTGGTGAACGATATCCAATACCCATCTGTCTTGGGTAATAACACTCCAGTTTTCTTTGAAAAGTGCCAGCCTTCCTCCCAAAGGTGCTGCCAGACGAGAAGGCTCTGGCAGCTGAAAAGGCAAGTCATTGGGTCTGCTTACGAAAGGACTGACCCCTGCCCTCACCAGAAGACTGGGCAGGCGAACTGCCTGTTCTAGGCCTAAAAGAACCTTGAGCTCTGCCCCTACCACGTCTAGATCTACCCCTAGACTGAGAATCATAAGAAGGATAAGTCCACCCCTTAGTAGGCCAATTTCTACTAAACTTTGGAGGCTGAACCTGCAAAAATCTTTAACAGTCTGCATAGACTTAGCCTTGTCCTCCATTTTCTTTAAAACTGCGTCCACAGGCGCACCAAATAACACATCAGATTGCAAAGGAGCATCTAAAATCCTTGTCTTTACATGTTCAGCTAAATTCTGATCCCTGAGCCAGGCGTGCCTGCGAAGAACAGAACCAGTGGCTGCCACCCTCAAGAGGCCTGTACAGCATCAAAACCACATTGCAAGGAATGCTTACCCACCTGTTCAGAAACATGAACTAAATCCTGCAACTCTTTACACTCAATACCTTCCAGAGCATCTACCTTAGACTTCAATTGTGAAAGGAGATAATTTTGGTATTTCAACATGTGAAACTGGCAATTCAAAGCCCTCATGGCTAAAGTGGAAGAAGTATACACCTTTTTCCCCATCTATCCAAAGCCCTTGCCTCTTTATCAGAAGGAACAGGATTTTTAACAACAGAAGCCTTAACACCTTTAGGGCCCTGAGAAACAGTTTCTGGGTCTGCCCTAGGACTCTTAAAAGATACTTATGAGCTTCAGGCACCCTATAATACCTGTCCGGTTTAACTGGGGCAGGAGGCAAAGAATCAGGGTTCAGGGAAGCCTCTGCAAAACATCCTCTACCACATCCAGAACAGGAGGTATAGCTAAAGGCCTATGCTGGGGTAGAAACAAAAATTCCCTAAGCCTTTTCCTAGAATCAGAGAAATCTTGACCTTCCCATTTAAAATGCTCCCTCATGGAATGAAGGGTCTCTGAAAAAGAAAAATCCTCAGGAGGAGAAGCCGAAGGTGTAGAGTCATCTACATCAGAATCAGAATAAGGAGGATACTCCTGCAAGTCTTCAGCCGAAGACTCAGAAGCCTCCGAACACTGCTCAAAACTCTCAAGCTCAGGTTCCACCCTAGGCCTCTTATCATGGGGGGGTATAGAACCTCTAATCATAGTAATCAAATCTTCTGCCATTTTAAGCATATGTTTCTTAGGCAGAGACCCTGAAGAACTAGGGAGACCCCACTGAAGTTAACCCTGGCCTGCCTCTAGAAGGAGCCTTGGAAACAGAAGGGAGGGCCTAACCACCTTAGGAAGGGAGGGAGAACAGCTACCTGAGAAGCCCCTTCAGCCTGGCCTACCTCCTGAGAGGACACATCTTGTAACAGTAAAGTCTCTCCTGAGAATCCAAAGGAACTTCTGGTAGAACCACCGGCTCCACCGAGCCTCTAAAGAACCGGCGTCCGGGACAGACGGTTCTTCCACCCTAGGCTTGCTGCTTTGTCCTTGCGCTTTTAGATGAAGCGGGCGTCGGAGCATCCGGCGGCATGTTGTAATTACAACGCTTCCCAAAAACTAACCTGGCACAATCTAATCTTCTTTAATAGTGCGTTTGTTAAATCTAGCACAAGGCGACAGCCAACAACGTCGTGCTCAGGCCCTAAGCAAGGTATACACAATGTATGGTAATCTCTATGAGGTATCTGTTTCCCACAAGAAATACAGTTATTCACTTTTTCTGACATCCGGTTAAATACTGAGGCAAGAAAAACAAAATATTCCCAACGGGGTACTTAGCCAACTTTGATTCGGTCTGAAACTCCGACTTCAGAAAATTTCAGAACGCCAACCTGCACTCGCAATACTGCTTCTGCATCGGACCATGCGGCAAAAAAGACTGAGGATATGACGTCGGTCATGCGCATTTGTACCCTGACGTCCTGATGTCAGACAAATGCGCCTTGACCGACGTCAGCCTTATACTTTGGTATTCGGGCCGACTGGGACAGCGGACTACCCAAGTGTTAGGACTGCAGCAATGTGAGATGAAGAACATCAATTGCATTCCTTCATGCTTCAAAAGTAGCAATTAGCTCACTCCAAGAACAATACAGAAAGCTTCCTAGTGCAGGCCTTGTGTCTCTAGCTGCATTGAAAACTTGAGCGATATACTCTTTATTGCGTCACTCATAAAGTAATTTAATTTCATATATTTTTATAAAGTTTGCTGGACTGAGGTTAACCCTACAGTTTCTTCTGTTAAGCATATGCATTTAAACAGTTACAATAGTGCAGATGCATTTCTGTTCTCTTCCAGTAGGACACACTGTGGTCACATTTCTAACACAGCACTCTACAAATACCTTTTCAACCACAGACATCTGTACAAGTAGTGTGATGTACGCATTACATACAGTTCTAAACATTTGTTACACAAGCATCTTGTATAAAGCATTTCAATATTCACCAATGACATATAAATAATTTACAAAATTCCAGCTAGCTGTGCTGGCAGTATCTCCTTTTGTCACACCAATAATGTCAAAACTGCCCAATTCAGAGCATTTCAACCATAAAAGGCCACTCAAACTTCTGTCATTACAATCCACCAATATCAGTCAATATGGGCAATCTCTGCAGAAATAAAATTCATCTGAATAATTCCATATTAAAGAAATCTGTAACTAATGAAGAGGTTTGCTGCTAGCAAGCAACTGTATATTTTAATGTTTCATCTACAAATTCAGTGCCTGCTGCAGTTGATGAATAAATTGCCTATGCTACATTTAAAAAAATGGTATGCTTGTAATATGGCATGAATGGCAAACTAGGCACCCCAACCAAAGGATTACATATTCAGCACAGCAGCAGCCCACCCTCCCTTAAATACAACAGAGTATCAGCAAGCGAACTACATGCTGTGAGAGTTGAACCCTAGTCTTCTGCATCAAAAGCACGTATGCTACCTGTTGTGCTACTAATAATGCTTTCAAATTTTACAACACAATAGTAGTACAATTTGCTAAACAAAACAGTTGCACATTGTAAACAGACTTTGCATAGGCAGCAGTAAACTTCCCATACCTTGAAGCTCACAATACCTTGAAAATGGTTTTGAAACTCATTTTCTTGAAAAATGCACATGAAAATTCCTTACAAAATGCTCCTGAAACTCAATTCCTTGAAATTTACCTGTAACTCAGTTGCTTGAAAATGCACTTGAGACTCAATTCCTTGAAACTCAGTTTTTCGCAGCTTGGTAGTTGGTGTGGAGGATTCAAGGTCTTGTTTCCCGTAACCAAGTTATAGGGTTTAAGACTGAGCATATTAACTAACCACCTGCTTTCTCTAACTAGGGCATTTCACACACACACACACACACACACACACACACACACACACACACACACACACACACACACACACACACACACACACACACACACACACACCTAACAACATGTCTTACTTATCTGTAGTACATCCATACTGAAGAAAAGTCAAGGTCTGGAGGACGTTTGTGTTCAGCAGTAGCACAGGAAATATTTCTTGTAATTCCCTGCATGGAATGTGGAAAGGAAGAAGTAGATCTGGGAGATGATGATGCATGCACAGGTGCAACAGCTGTGTGTGTGTGTGACCAGATATAGAGGCCGTTCATAAAGAAGAATGCCCTTAAAAATGTAATGAATGTATTTATTTATTTAAGTTTTATAGAAAAGCAAATGTGAGAGATCCCCAGCCAATGGGCCCTAGATAGCTGCCTAGGTTGCCTAGTGTTGGATCCAACTCTGCCCCTCAGAATATATACTTTCGGCCCTGTATGCATTCTTCCAGTACTAGCACCATGCCAGAACAACTACAGATATTTTTGTTGAGACTACATCCTAAAATGTCTTCTCCAAACCATTTAAATTCATGCAATATGCCAAGCATTCTCACACCATAGTCAAAAGTAATATCATAGCATAATGAGCTAATATGCTAATGCAATAAGTCACCCCTCTCCAAAACACTCCCTTCTTTTTCACATATAACACTAACATTTCAGTCACCAAGAAAAAATAGACACAAGGCAGTGGACATCACTACTTCATCTGTTTGTCTCTCTCTCTTTCCACATCTACATTTTCTGTGATAACCATACTATTTAATGTCAATTTTAACATGGACAACACATACATACCTTTTAACTGTCATGATGTTCACAGAATATCCAGAATTTTGCCTATATTTTGGGTCTGCCCCTTTTAAAATTTATGATTTTATGGCAAATCACTCAAGTGACTAAATAAGGACACACATTTGAGTATCAAATTTCATATCCTTCTAAAAATACATGTTAACACAAATCCTGGTACTCTTTAACAACTTTTTAAAGTTTGTTTAAAAGAGCAATATTTAAAATCTCTCCTGACTTTGGACCTTTGACCTCCCATTATTTTATCGTATCCACATTTCTTGTTCTAAGAGTTTGAGAGGTAAGAACATATAGTAGAACTCCTTGCTCATTCATGAGTCTTGTCCCACCCTCTCTAAAATCTAAAATAAAAGATCCCATTCTACATTACCAATTATTTTGAAAATTCAGTTGGCACCACTGCAGGTCATATCTCATAGTTTTTGTCTGCCAACTTTAAGAAATCAAAAACAAACTAAAAAAAGGCATGGCCAGTGGTTTCTGAATACCCCTCCTTTTCACAAAGTTCTTCTGATGCTATGAAATCAATCCCAGATTCAGCGAATGCACTCGTATCCCAAATATGCTCGCTTACATCTTTACACTTACACTGGAAAACAAAGCCAGCAGTGATATACTGAAAAGTCTGTTTCTTGCAGTATAGTATTCCTTTAAATATCCATTTAATCCACTGTCCTCTCTTTGAGAGGATTGTGTAACTTCTTTCTAGCTTATTATTCAATGCTCTTTGTTTTCATACCGTATCACCCTTATAGTCTATCTCTTCCTTGTTTGCTTTGTACACTTATCCAACAATGACACCAAGAACCCATTATTACCCCTCTCTTTAAACACATGTCCTTGTCATGTGTGGCAAACACTGTCACTTTCTTATTAATAATTTATTCTACAGGCGAAGAATGGTCACCTCCATACCTCTCAACCTCTTACAGCAAGAAATCTGGACAAAGCCATAAATAAAAATGGAACAAAGGCCCAAAAATAGGGATATTTTTTAAATATTGGTCTTACAAACTTAGAAAGTTAATAGAACAGGTCATACAGTAGCATGGATTTTTTGAATGCCATGAAGTCTGAAACTCAAATGTCCATTTTCTTTGCTTTAATCTTTAACAATTTGCCAGAAAACCACAAAATATTTTAAAAATCCAAGCAAAAATATGAGGCAAAAATCTGGACATTCTGGGAAAATCTGTACAGTTGAAAGGTATGGTCAAATCTACATTCCCCTTACTTCACATAAAGCTCATTTACACACTTTTTCTTTATGTCTGACTTTAGCTATATCTACTTCTCTGCTTCATAGCTCAACACACTACAGTACACCTCTTCCAAGCAAGTGGTACCAGTACAGCTCTTTTTTTGTTCTTAACCAGTTTCATCTCCTTTTTTCACTTCATTCTGTCCCGTCCCACTGTATATCATACAGATTCAACTCACCTTTACCTAATTCCATCAAATAGGCCTCCAACAGCACAATGTCCTTGAACATTTTCTTCAGCTACATGACTCAACAAATCCTTCATCCACTTTCAGTTTCTAATTCACTTGTATGGCGCCGCCAGTCCATCTATGTTGATATTTCTCAGTCGCTGCTATACAGTTATATGAAATCTCTTGTTGTAAACAGTAGAGTTTATTTAGTGTTATCATTAGTTACTGGTACAACGAGCAATTTAATTACAAAAAAAAAGAATAATTGTTTAAAAGAATGCATATTCCTTCCACTGGAAGGAGTGGGCTACATATCTTTTCATAAAGATTCCCTACACAGTCCATGTTCTTACAGACATTTGGTTTAGTGTAATAGCATTAAAGAGCTGTGGGGAGGTACAAAAATTGCTTTTCTAAGTTTTGCCTTGCTTTAATTTTTCCTGATTATTGCTGAGGCAGAACTCCTGAGTTATAATGAAGTTCAAGAAAAGAAAAATAGTTCTGTTTACACAGCAAAGATCGACACAGACTCAAGAAACCTGTAAAGATGGAGGTGAATTGGGAATACATGATATTGTATGATTTACAGAACATCCTGGGTCAGAGTCCTGTACATTTCAAAATAATTTCAAAGCACTTATGAATGTACTACACATTTTGAAGCGCAACTTATTGTCATCATAAAAGGTGGAGTTAAATTATTAGTGATTGCACTTGGTGGGAAAAAAAGAAATTAATACAAAATTAAAACTGTACATCAGAAGCAGTAGTTTTCTTGCCAGCCTTAAATATTTCTCAAGGTTATGTTTGATTATAGTACTGAGTTTTAGACATCTTCCACTACAGGAAGACTAAGTCATTATCTTTATACTTACTGTGTGAAGCAGACAAACTTCTAAAGATCAATCAAGTCACTGAGACTGAGTGCAACTGTTTTTCCCCAGGAAAAGATTATTCAGGCAATGACCTCTAATTATAAAACAGTTAATAATGTAAATACAATATGAAATAAATCCTGTTGCAGTTTTGATTTTGCTCTGACTTTTTGGGGAGGGGGGTGATAAGGAGTTAAAAACTTTTACATATAGCACTTGATGGCCATTTTCAGAGAGCTATAAAGATAAAAAGCCCCTGTTAATGTTTAAACATTGTTAATGGTAAATACTATGGTACTGTACTCTATAGCTATATGTGTTGCACCTATGAAGCATGCCATAATAATGTAAGATGCTTCTCTTATGATATTAGCAGAACTCCAGTTTGTTCTCTTCTAGAGTCTTCATACCTATTGGAGACTTGCTGGCAATTCTTTCGCTGGCATTTTTTGGGGGGGGTTAGAGAGTGGCCCTCAGTTTCTGCCATCTGAATTCTGTCTTTCTCCAGCAACAATGCTTACACACTGCCACCTAAGAAAATATTCTCCCAAGCTGTCTGAGGAGCTTCCAGATTAGTTCATTTTCTTTCACTATATGGAAGGAAGAGTAAGTGAATCACATATAGCTGCATTTAACCCTCCCAGGCTTCTTCCTGGTGGATGTTATAGTGACCTATGCAGATTTCTTGGGGGCAGACTGTTTCTTTAAGACACATGTATGGATAATTTTCTTCTTTGTTACAGACATTTTGATGTGTCATCAGAGCAAGAGAGATCAAAGGAGATGACTGAATATATCCTTTGGTGTGGCTATAAATGCTTCAATATTGTGGACTTAGCTGCTGTTACCCACAAAGTGAGTTGCAAGTTAATTAGTTGCTTTCTCCTGTATCAGCTATGCCACTTATCTGGAAATGCTCTTAAAACCTTCTGCTCCTCAAGATACAGCTTACTTTACAATAGATTTTTGGATGATATTCTGATTTTGTGGCAAGGTAGTGAAGCTGAAGCAAGACAACTAGGGGAGTATTTGAATAATACCTTTTTTTTCAATTCACTAGCCAGTGGAATGTCAATCAAATAGACTTCCTTAACATTCATCTTACCAAGATAGATAATGTAGGCACAGTGGTGAGTAACATCCACAAAAAAAGTACCTATTCGAACTCCATGTTACATTTTGAAAGTTGTCACCACTTACATCAAAGACGTAGCATAGTGAAGGATCAAATGGTGAGACTCTCTCGGTTAATTAGTGACAATGTAACCTTTAAGGAAGAAATATATACCTTGGTAGGAATGTTCAGGGATATGGGTTACCCTTTAAAGCTATTACTTAAGGTTAGGAAGGAGGTGTTGAGAAAGAGAGACACTAGTTTTTGTCCCATTTTACTAACCACTGAAATGGTATCACAGGAAACAAAGAAAAATAATTATGATTATTTAGTACTTAGATACAACCATTTGATATATTTTTTAGTTGAAAGTGTGAACAAATCTTGGCAAATTTGTATGGACAAGGATATTAAATCAGTCGTGGGTGAAGAACCTAGAGTTGTATATAGTCGAGGTAAAAATATTAAAAATATTATTGAAGGTGACAATAGGAGGCGAGTGACATATCAATCTCTCGTATACAAATGTGGAAGGCGTAAGTACTGTAAGTTCATCAACAATGGACCCTATGTGACAGTGACTGGTTGTAAGCAGACCCTAGCATGTCCAGGTAAAGGTAACTGCAATGCAGAAATGGTAGTGTACCTGGCGACATGCACGGCATGCCCGGTGTACTATGTGTGGAAGACCATACGTAGACTCTGGGATAGAATAGCTGAACATCAAAGGGAAATAAGAATTTTAACAACTTTAAAAGTTTTATATTTTTCGTAATTAATCATGTTTATTCTGATGAGGGTGGGGGTAATGACAAACTTCAAGTAAAGGCTAAGGAGGTTAGATAGCAACTAAGATTAAATCCCTCATCTCCACCAGCTTAAAATGACAATATTACCCTTTTCCAGATTTTAAAACAGAGAGCTATTGTGATTTAGTTTTTTTAAATAATAATAGGGATTATGATATTCAAGTGGGGTTTTATAAATTTTATATATTATATTAAATGTTATAAGTCTATGAAGTTATGTGGTTGTCTTCTGTTTGGTATACAAATTAGAATGAGGATTTGTTTAATCTTCTTCTTCTTCTTTCAGCTCTTCCCGGTTAGGGGTTGCCACAGAGGATAACCTGTCCACTCATGATTGGCAGTGGAGTTTTACAGTGTCGAGTTGCCAGCCCGGCGCCCAACCTTCCACAGAAGGCACACACATGCACGCACTCATGCCTAGGGCCAATTTAGAGTGTCCAATCCACCTACAGCATGTCTTTGGGATATGGGTGGAAAATGGAGCACCTGGAGGAAACCCATGCGACCACAGGGAGGACATGCAGACTCCACACAGAAGGCACCCCAGCTGAGGATCGAACCAGAGAACCTCTTGCTGTGAGGCGGCAACACTAACCGCTGCACCACCGTGGCTGCCCCAATGAGGCTTTGTTTAATGATAGGTTATATGTGAGCTTTAAAGCTTATAGTGATTGGTCTACAAGATTTTTAATTTGTATATATTAGTGTATTTTTTAAGTGTAAAATGACTCTGATGAATCCTTAGATGTTGAAAGGTGAAAGAGCTCAGTCATTTGTTCTTCTTGAAGGCATTAAAACTGTGTTCTGCAGACAGTGTTCGGATATTTTTTATTTTTTTTCTTATTTGTTTATTAGTGTTTATCCATCGGCATTTTTGCGTATATTACCAACATGTGTCTATTGTTATGAGAAAGTCCTTCTGCTTCGCACAGCTTATAAGTTAGGAAATTGTGTCACCCTTTACTCAGTTCTCATTAGGCCAGTCCTCAAATATAATGCTCCCCTTGCCATGTATCTCTCTGGACACACGCAACAACTTGAACACCCACAGAGATACCTTAATAAATAATACAAGTCCTAAACAATGTAACCTACATGGACAGACTCAACGTCCTTTCACTATACTCGGTATCCTACAGATTGCTAAAAGGTGAACTGTGTCTGCCATATAAAACATTCTGTGACCCATTACTGATGGATTCACTGCAGCAAGTTAAGTGGCATCAGAAATGTCTGTTCTAGAGATCTAAACCTACTGCATCATCAACGAACTGTTTGGCCAGACAGACATGTTTCACATAGGAAAATGCTGCTGTGGAACAGACTCCCCACCCACATAGTAAAAAATGTTCATCCCTGTCTGTTTTCAAGTGCAACTTTTATCAATGAATGCGAAACAGAAAATTTACTCTGATACTGCCAACTGTGCAAGTAATGGACAGATGTAGCTCCTAAGGGTTTTATCCCATGTATAGCTTTCCTAAAATTATCTTTGGTATGATCTCAGTTATTCTCATTAGGGGTAAAATATAATTATCTACCATGGGAAGGGTAAGGCTAGTCTTTAACCAAATGGGATAGATTATGTGGAACACAAAAAGGGAAACTGGCTAGGCTTAAAATGGGCCGCAGGGGCAACCAGCCTAGTACTTACCTATGAACCAGAGCCACTGCTATGGGGGCAGTGCAATGACTCATTCTGACCTTGTGCTATAATGTATGAGTTAATTTCATTTTACTCTAGGTAGTACGGAGATACAATTGTGCGTCTCTATCTGGAAACCAACAAGCTATCTTCTGTGTTAAAAATACTGTGAAAACCTTATTATAGTAGCATCAACACTAGTTTACAATACTATACTCCCCATTTGTCATCAAATTGCAGATGAAATGTGTAGCAATCCTAAAAGTCAATATATCATTTTGAATTTTGTTTCTGGTTCCGGTCTATGAATGGAGTGTTTTAGAACTTCAAGTGATTCATTTTGCAAAAACAGATAAATAAATAATACAGTAGGGTTATTACACTGCATCAATACCTTATATTGCAGGATTGTGTCTGGTCTCTCTGTTCATTTACTGTTATTGTGCCAGCCTTCCATATTGATAATACCTTACTAAGCAAAGAGCTAAGTGAGGAATTTATGTCTGAAAGTGATATCAAGTTGTATATTGAAATTGTCATTTCCAGCCAGTACTTTTGGATCATTATCAAGTTTTCTCTATCCACCCAGGAACTCTATCTACAACTATCTCAGTCACAGTAGACTCCAAATATTTTTATTCCTCTCATTTGTCTCTATTAATTCTCTATTAATTCACTCTCTTTCATGCATGTGTGCCTTTACAATTGTATATGCTCTTTTGCTGCAAACTTCCTCTATCACTTTTGCTTGCGGTGTGGTCCCTCTTCATTTCACCATTTTAGATCTTCTTAGTGTTTATACTAGACATATAAAGAAACAGGTTCTCCTGTTATACCTGCTGCGTTCATTGACTATATCTTACTTTATTCATGGTGAAACATCTGAGTCAACATGGTACAGGCTATAATATTATATTTGAAAATGGTTTTGAAACACCATGGCTAAAAGCAGAGAAGAAAGAGTTGTGTGCATATTGTGAAGCATATCCAAGGCACACAGCAAAATGTTCTCCAGTTTGATTCTTGGCTGGAGTGCCTTCTGGGTGGAGTCTGCATGTGTTCACATGGGTTTCCTCAAGGGTGTTCAGTTTTTATTTCACATTCCAAAGATAGGCAGTAGGTGAATTAGACACTTTAAACCATCATAGGTGTGAGTGTGTGACATGGAAGAACAGCTGTGTCAGGGCTAGCCACCCGGTGGTGTCAACCTTTGCTCTAGATGACCATTACTGTTGAAGTGACACCTCGACCCCATGTGTAAAAGTGGGACAAGGGGTTGTGGACGGATGGATGGAAAAATTATAATGACATAAGAATCTAAAAGAAATTAGTATAGGATTCTATTTTAAATTGTAGAACTTAAACAAATGATCTTATTATTAAGGGTTGATTAGCTTCTGCAAAGCTAAAAATGGTATCATATAGTAAAAGAATATACAAGGCAACAAACATATGTGACCATTTACACCTTGCCATTACCCACCCTTAGACTTCACCTCATTTTTCATGGGACAATATGGCAGTCACACCTGGGGTGAATTTATGAATATCAAAAAGGAATATAATGCGTCACTTTGATTAATCGGGATAAATGTTTATCTAAGGAAAGGGATAGTTATTGTACAACAAATCTGTCTCTCCACCATGATTACTTGTCAAGATCTCTGGTTCTAATATTCACAGGACTGTTTGATTTGCAGAGAAATAAGAAGTATTGGACTGCTGGACACCTAATGGCTGAGTAAGCAAGATAAAATCACCCTAAGTAGTCCGTAGGATAGTGAATACAAGTGAAAGGCCTCCAACCTCTTAATAACTCAGGTCTTTTAAGCCCACAATCCTTTTTTATCAGGAAGCTTCAGGGTCTTTCTAACTTCTGATTATGTCTAGTAATATACATGACAGATAAGTCTCTGTTTTCTATGCTGTCAGATAAGTGCAGAATATAGAGGGCTAAGTACTTCTTTGGAGCAAAACAAAATATCCTTTGTGATCAGTTGTGCGGATAGAGAGATCTCTTGATGACTTTTGCAATGATGGTCAATATTAAAATGAATTTACAGAACCAAAGCAAAGTTTGGATGTTTACACATTCGTGAAAAATGGCAGACACACTGCAGACATTGTGAAGCTAAAGACCAAATAATATCCTCCATGACTCTGCTGACTTTCAGGAAATTTGTCAGCATAATAACACATTCAAATGAAATCTGATATTTTGCCATTGACACATGTTTAATGGAATCATTGCTTCTTTTTAACAATAAAATGGAACATATTATTGAAGGAAAATTGGGCTTTCATAAACAAAGTTCACATTTGTACAGATCTGAATAATCACAGTAAAGTAATTTAAACATAAAACCTGTTGCTTACAGTCAAAGAAACAGTTTCAACATTGCCAAAAGTTAAATTCTTTTCAATATTAGAAGCAAACCACAAACCATGGCAGTTAAAGTCAGATGAGCAGTGTCTCAAACTGTGTATACTTAATATTTTATTAACAAAGTTAAATTTCTTTAGACTTCTGCTTGGTATTTCATTAACATAAGATATTCAAAGAAAACAGATTAGGTAAATGAAAGCTTATACAAGTATTACAAACAAAATAAATCATCTATTAGTGCAAGATTAGATACAAAAACATGACTAGTGACCAATACATCTGATAAACAGGTTAAGACTATGTAACTTCAAGTAAAAAAAAAAAGTAAATGTAAGATAAAGTCATATTTCAATGTCCAATGGACTGAAGTTTGATAAAAAAAAAAAATATCAAAAATAATACAAGTGACAAAAATAGAAAACAAATATACATCACCGTGGGTTCCAGGAATGTTGATGCAGCTTGCAAAATAAGACATAGCATGTCGAAGAAAACAAAAGCTGCTATAGTAAGCGAAAGGCTGAACGATGACATGAGCAAGAAAAGTGTTTCAAATACTCAAAAAACTTGTTGCAGTAGCCTTAAAAGTAAGTAATGTGATGTGAAGAAGTCAGTTGTGTTGCAAACAGATCTCAAGTCAGAATGACATAGTAAATGTGCTCCTAGGTACATACTATGTATGTTGCCTGTTGGTCAAGAACATTTATAGATAAGTTCAGATACATAAGGAGCTGCTGAAACATGAATCCTAAACCTTTACCAAATGCATATTCAGACAGTTTTTATATAAGGAAAGAAGATGCTACATAGTTAACAAAAGTATAATGTGAAAGGACAAAAAAAAAAAAACAGATTAGGAAAGGGATGATACTTAGCAGATAGCTTGAATAAAGTACACTTACCAGACAAGAATATAGAACTGCTTTGGACAAAAATATAATATTTGGGGATCTTAGCCATAGTTACCAATCACAGAAGAAAAATGTTTCCCAAGATGTTGTTATAGTGATTTAGAAATGCAGTTTGTGAGAGATATTACAACACAAGATTGGCCTGAGGGGAAAAAAATAATCACATATATTCCAGAGAAACAGGTAACATCATCATCAGAATTGACAAACATACTCTATCAGCATCTGATACAAATGATTGTATAATAATATGGAAAAGAGCAACATTACATTAATGATCCCAACTGCAAATTACTATGAAGAAAAATAAAATAAAATTATTGCAAAACTTATAAAAATTGTATGATGAGCTTGAACTGCCAGAATGTTTGCTGACTGCCATTTCTTGGAGAATGGAGACAGAGATAACAAAATATGTTCGGGGCATTCTCACAGACATTGTCTATGTTTCAATATATCTTCTTCCTCTATGACACACAATAATCCAACAAAGCTTAACACACCATGACAAAGACATGGTCAAATACTATTGTCTGATGGAGACGGCATTCAGGAGTTTGTGGACAGTGTGCCGTTCGTTTATGGAATAGTAATGGTCACGTGACAGATATCCAACTCATGAATATTACACCTGTTCCTTCATGTTATGCAGGTGCACATGGAGGAGCCTATGTGTTTTTATACAAGGCACCACTAAAATGCTGAGGGTACCTCCCTCGTAATTCACAAAAATATATTGTAAAAGCAAAATACAGATTAAGAAAGGGAAATACTTAGCAAATTTTCACAGAGGAAAGCAACAACATTATACAAGTTCTCTAGGAAATCATTTATTTCTCCGAACTTCTAAGAGCCATTGACTGCAAACATATTGCCAACAGCTCTCCATCTAGCCCACATAGACACTGCAATATCAGCTGGAACACTTTCTACTCCATCTACTGCACACACTGTAATATATACAATGTGTGCATGTGTTATCCAGACAGATCCTATAATTCCCATCTCTGGCATACATTGGATCTTTACCAATAATTTGCTTGATATAATTACCTTCAGGGGTATATAACAAGCAATGTCATATAAACCTTTGAGCCATGGTTCATGACACTGATATGAAACTCCCAGAGCATGTTTAAAACACAATGCAGCCCTGCACTTTTACAGACCTCAATTATTATCACATATGGACTCAGAGTGATAAAGGCCAGTTTCTGATGTCTACATTCATTGAGCTGCATGCAGCATTAAGCTTCAGAGAGATGTAATAAGATAATTGGTGCCAGTACAATCTTATACAATATGGTAGTATATCGACAGCTAAAGCAAGGGACTGCTATCACAGTGCAAAATGGACCAGAAACCGTGGCAGAGGAAATGCTGTCAGATGAACTGGTTGCAGGGGAAGACCATGTGAGGTAGAGGTGCACATAGCATGCTGCAGCATTAGGAAAGTGGTAAAAACTAGCCTACATTTATGAGGCAGATTAGACTCAAAGATTACAACTGATGCATGCAGTACAACAACCCCAGGCTATATGCAGTGCAATGGTTGGTTACATTGTGCATTAGACAGTATCTACCCACATAACTGACTAGTGATGCTAAGTTATAGTTGTCATCACATGCACAGGTGGAAAGGTGCACAGTGACTGGGAGATTGGTGGAACTGGTTAAACCATGCAAGGAAGGGTAGTGCTTCCTCACAGGGTATGGAATGCAGGGGACACAACTCCTGTAGATATTCTTGCATTGTGTTTTTGTGGCTGTGGCAGGTTTTATGGGACACCCGTGGGAGTAACATTAAAATGAATAGCACCTGCTACCTCTGAAAAATGGTATGGACCCAAACATCTGCCAGGAAGGACTAAGGCAAACTGCAAGGCTCCTACCACCTGGTCATGTTAGGAACCTTATTGGCATGCGAGGTATGTCTGTGTGAGCAGCCATTTTATTAATCATGCCACTGGTAGGTGGGTGGTGTGAAGGAGAGATAAGCACCTGTACTTGCCCTACTGACCTGTTGAGGGCACCCACAGTGGAGCTAGATGAGCTAGGCAGTGGAATAATGATTCCCTGGCATAAAGAGGTGGTGTATGGGCAGGGGAAGAGGGTGCTCTCTGTGTGGGGAGGGTGGGTATGCCTGTCTTTGCATGGGCACTGGAAAGTTGGAAATGGATTACACAGGCTATATCACTGGTCATGGGTGGTACTGCAAGCTTCATATTTACTGTTGCCAGCAGAGGCACAGGACACAGAATGTTTTATCATTATGTTGCAATCATCGTCAGTGTCATTTCCAGCACCGACCGTCTGCACAAGTTGCTCCACAAAGAAGGACCTAATGACCAATACATCAGAAACCAGACAAATAAACATCTCTGAGTACCACTGCTAACATGTGATAATCTCACTTCCCAGTCCTACAACAACAACAATACAGATTATGGTTATACACAGAATGTAATTAAACATACCTCATGTGATATGACTTGATGTTTGCATCCCAGATGTGTCTGTGGATAATGTCCAGCAGTATTATTCATCTACTGAGAAATTGCCATCCTACTGTTTACTCTACAATTGCAATGAACCATGCTGTGTCATCAGGTTAATGCATCTACCAAATACGTAATGCTTTAGCAATCTGCGGACCCACTTCATATCCAAACATTTTCTTTTCAAGCCTGAGTATTTTTTTTACAACATTACTTAGCTTACAGCTAATGCAGAATACAGAATGCTCCTCACTTTGAATATTTTCGAGTAACCCGGCTCCCAAACCTACCTCTGATTCAGCCATATACACAGTAAATCCCTTAGTTGCGTTAGAAGTCTGTAAGACTGATTCAAAATATGGCAGTCTTTTTAGTTCATTGAAGGCTCTGACTGAAGAGAACACTGCACTTCGATAGGAGAATTTTATTTTGGGGACTTGTCAAAGGACAGGCACTACATGACAAACTGGGGTTTAAATTTTTTGTGGTACCAAGATACTCTGTGGAAAGCCTTTATCTCTATTAGTAGGGCATTATAGGTATGTTTTATAACCTCCGTTCGCATTCATAGTCAAGCCTACTATCAAATACATTCTGACACAACTTCATAAGTCCAACTCCCTGTCCTTGACATGGATGAACATGATATATAGTTAAAGAGGAGCATATTGTGAGTACAGATTCAGGTTTTTATCAGTCTTGGAAAAGTAAATAGAGTTTTGCATGGGCCAAATGGTAGCATTATGTAATATACGAAACATTTAGTAGTTAAAAAGCTGTATTTTTTTTTCCTTTAAAGGCTGGAAATAGTGCTATCTGCCAGCTCCGAATTGTCATGTCTAATTTTTAAGTGTTTTGTTATTCATAATTTCTTGGTCAACCATTGTGGGAATGGGATAGATAGCAAACTTTGAAATGCTATTCATTTTTCCAGTGCTCTATGAAGACTGGCTCTATGTGGCTGTCACTGTTGATGCAGCAGCTTGACCTAGGGTTGGGAGGGTGGCCTAATGGTTAAGGTGTTTGCTTTACAAACACAAGATGCAGGGTTCGAGTCTCACAAGGGATAATTGGCTAGGTTTAAAATGGCTCGCAAGAGCAGTTAACTTAGTACTAACCTATGAACCTATGAACCCCATGGGCAGAATTGATAAAAAGAGGCTGATTACTGATGCTGATTAGAAAATTAAAATTACTGAGCTTCTCTGTTCACTCAGTACCTCTATGATTACTAATAATTTTGTTTTTGCAACTTTTGACCTCACTTTAGCAACTGTTTTTGTGACTTTGATACAAGTTTACAAAAAATACCACCCTATAGCCAATGATCCTACGACCTTATCTATAAAACCAACGTTTAATAAAATGAGACAGTAGAAAGTCACAAAGGCACAAAGCCACAAGGAAAATACTCCAGGTAAAATCAAGCGCCTTCATCATAAGACTTCATCAGAACCCTTAGCCTAGTACACACCTATGGATCTATGAACCTATGCTGGACTGAGGACTTGTTAAACAGTGCTGCACTGTGTATTCTTTTTCAAGAGACATGCTGTCTGACACTGAATACATTGGGAATGACAGGGGCAACAAAATTATAGACAAAAGGGTTCTCTTTCTGCTTAAGGCCACACAAACTATGCACTTGTCCTGTACAACATGTGCATCTACTATTTTCCCACTTTTTAAAAAATATACATCTCTTTAATTAACTTTATTATTTGAGTAAGGCATTATGAACTCACTTGAACTTATCAAATGCATCTAATTGGGATGATTGCCATCAAAAGCAATCTTTATGTCTCTGCAAAAGACACAATCTTCTCAGATGATTCTTGGAAATATTTTAGCTTATGACTTCACTTTAAAAAAAAAAAAACGGTCATATCCCTCCTACTGCCTCACAAAATAATCCAACAGAATTTAATGATACAAAGACTGATAACATAATAGATTACTGACAAATATGTGCTAATTGGGAATAAGTTGAAAATATTTGACATTTTTAGAATATCATTTAAATGAATCTTTTATATGAAAATCCCTTGGAGGAGTCTAACCAGTTGTACAAAGATGTTATAAAAACTATAAATGTGTGTACCAGCATGCATTTCCTATGGGAATATGAATAAATTAAAACACAGACCCTCTTAAACATTTGAAAGAGTATTTTTTAGACAGACAAAAATTACACCTGTCAAGGATTTATAAGAAAAATATTTTTATTCTAAGGATTACACAGATTAACTTAAATATATAATTTGAAGCCCAATTAAATAAATTACCTGGAATTTTCAAAGGTAAAAGTTATGACAAATGAATAATATGAAATTAACACACATACTTATGTAGAGACAGTTCAGCAGGAATATCTATTAGCTACTGACTTTCATTATATCAGGGTCTATGATACATTATCTACATTTGGGGATTTCTGTTTTGCAGCTGTCTGTTATTGAAGTTGTAGGAAACATTGAGAGATGCATTGCCCATGGTAACATCTGAATTTTGATTAAAGGAACTATGGATGATCAATTTCATAAATGCATTTAAATGTAAGCAACACAGGCTTATTATATCGACAACGTAATGAGATGGCCAGCTGCTATAAATACATGCAAAAATAATAATCTTACACACTTATATTTCCAGATAATTGTGGGCTGAGAAAAGGAGATCTTTGCATAGCACAACAATATTAATAAGGTCATAACAGATACGACAGGCCCGCATCAAAATTCAATCATACAAACAATTACTTCCTGTCTAATACATCAAAATTGTGCTGTGTCTCATATAAAAGTACATGACAGTTTCATTAGATATAGTACATGCTACATGAAACAGAAATAGCTGGGTATGTATGGCTGAATGAACACAACCTAGTTTAATAAGAAGTAATTTTAGGAAAAAGCAATAGATATTCTATACAGAAGATGATGTCCAACTTGCTGTATAACTTTCATTTTTTTTATGACACTTCAACAAAATATTTTCTTGATATTCCCTGTGATGGAGATGACCAACATTCTAACCCATGTACACACACAAGCAAACACATACACATTCATACATAAAGACTTGGCCACATTAATTTTAGAACCAGGAATGGAAATCTACTTATTTTTAAATTCCTTCTTGCAGGCAATCAGGATTTACATGCATAATATCTGGAATTGTGTTTCACTGACTCAAAATGAATGCAGTATTTCTTGCTAAACAGATGCATGTTTAAATAAATATAGGGAGAGAGAGAAAGCTATTAACTTAGCTTTCCTACATGTAACAGCAGAAACTCATGCTAGAACCATGATTTTCAAGGCCATTTACCACATGCTGGTATGATACTGCATTATAAAAGGCAACATCAGCAACTTGAGAAATGTTAAATTATACTGGTAATGTGGCACAGACAGACTTTCATTTTAGGGGTGCAGATAACTGCAGCTCTAACTGACTACTACATAAGTGACTGCTACTAAAGATACATACAATATATGAAGGGAAAGTAGTAAGGATGCTGTATAAGAACTGTAAAAAAAGGAGAATTCATAAGTAAGAGACACAATTGTCAGGGAAATCATTCTTGTCTTAGATTGTATGAAACAAAGAGGCAAGTTAAAAGTGCATGAGGCAAATCCCACTACATACAGCAGGGGTAGGGAAGAACCTCTCATCCACAGAGAATGGCCAATAAAAACTGTTTTTTGACAGCATTTATGTACATTATAATAGGGCTGTTAATAATGGAAATGCATGCAACATGTATATTATTTATTTTAATGCAAACACAGTTTTCTATATAATATGTGTTGAAAAAAATAAGAATTTTGTCAAAAAGGTGATTATTTTACCTAATGTGTCTTTACCTTCCAGTGAGATTTACTGGTGTACTCAAAAATGCTCATTTTCTTGTAGTGCAGATTAATAGAAGTTATATACCTCAGTAAAATGAGAGAAGCATGCAAAGGCAGAAGAATGGTTGTACTCAGCATGAAAAAAAAAATCAAAGTAGGTCAGCTTCAAGATGAAATGAAACAAAGAATAACCATCAGCACAAATCTCCGGGCTTGCCAGGGCACTGACCACCATACCAGTGGCAGTATGCTGCAAACTGTTAGAAAGCAAAAGAAATGTTTTGCTATTTCACTATTGTCTCATCAGAGATTATCACTAGGAAATCTGGGTATAAATACAAAAATAAATACGTAACTAAATGGTTGTTTTATTGAGGACTTCAGGATGTTTATTTTTTAATAAATTATTAACTCTATACCATTAATGCCAGGAAATGAAGTAATAAACTAAATATACTATTACAATTTTATGGTACCAATCCAAATCCTGATCTGATTATAAAAATCATATAACAACCTGGAATAATGGAGGTATTAGTTTCCCAGATACTAATAAAATTTACACGCCTCCGTATTTATACTATTTAAATAATCACATTCTAACGGTTTGTGATAACTTCTTATTTAAATACATGCCATTATCTTTGGATACTAAAGATGAATTGATATGGATTACTAAAACTGAGTTTATAGCCCATTCAAATTATATTAATATTTTAATGAATTCATTTAGAAATCATATTTATTGGACCTCTTCTTTAGAAAAATGGATGTTTTTTATATTGCCAATAGCATATACTCCTAATTGTTTAGAGACTAGAAAACATTATACAATGTTTTTATTAAAAAATAATAACTTGTTCTATTTTTCACAGTCTTTAAATGGAACAAATTCCATATCAATAGATAAAATATCTAGTTTTGAATTACATGTAGTGAACTAATTCTAGATATACAACATTTAATCAAACTTAGAAGATAAACAATTTAATGTCAGATTTACAGAAAACACAATATCATAAATTATTAGAATATTGTTTTGTTACTCTTAACAGTAATGTATAACTGAATAAATTCTTTCTAGATTAGATTATATAAAGTAATTTTATAGTTAGAAACTAAAATAGATAATTTTAGGAACTTCACTGGAAATATCATTTTAAATAAGTGGTCAATTACAATAAGAAATTTGTTTTAAAATCAGAACAAACTACAACTAGCATCTCTTGGAAAATATTTGCTTGGGAATATTTCCATAGAATATGTGCGACTCCACATAAAATTCATAAAATTTTCAAAAGAAATCAAGAAATTTGTCATAACTGTGAAAAAATCAACATTAGCAGATGCTGTCATATATTTTGTGATTGCAAAAAAAAAATAAGTGCTATGGGAAAGATATTAAAGGCCTATTTAAAGCTTTCTTGGTCATTGGTCCCAAACTGTGGTAGTCTTTACCTTTTTCTCTTAAAGATCATTCTTCTTACCCCATTTTCTGGTCAGATATAAAAGCACATTTCTAGCCTCTAGGAAAATGCAACTGCTATCTCTCATAGGAGATTACTAGGCAATTTGTTCCATGGCCTTTACAAGCCTAGCCATGTTTTACCTTTGTTCCCCTCTTCTACCAAGAGAAATAGCTTATATTAGTGCATGAATTGATGATCAGCACTGACTGCCCCTACTCAAAAGGGAGATAGGTGAAACCCTCAGGTGAATTTATGGTTTCCCATCCAATTATTCAAGTTATGCTTAAACAGAGCAATTAACTTGAACTGGGAGTTTGTTCCAGAGGTGTGGCAGCCTCTGGGAGACTTATCTGTCTCTCCAGCAAGTCCTGTTTATGTTGCTGGCTAGGTTAAAGTCTCTAGAGTGAGTGAATCTTGTCCGATTAGATTTGCAGATGTACAGCATTTCCATTAAGGCAGGGTCTGAGATACTGTGATATTATCTTTGTATATAAATTTTGTTTAGTTTGTATATAATACATTTATATTCTGCATTTTGGCATTCCCTCTGTATATAATTTCATGTATCGATCATGTTTCCTTTGGGCTGAGATGTATGTCCACGAAGATCAGTTTCCTACCCAGGTTAAAAAATTCAAAACAAAATAAAATAAAAATACATAAATAATTGCAACTAAATAAGGTGTTTTAGAATGGTACTCTTGTCTCTGTTAATCACAGTCTTTTAAAGGTCCCTGAATCCATTTCCATGAAACTTCTTGGAAGTCTAAATAATTTAGGGATGAGTGTTGAAATTTATGCAAGTGCTCAATGCTAGTATTAACAGCCACATTCTATTATTGAATTTGTGATATCTATGATTGCATGTCTTATCTATGGAGCACCACTCAAATGCCATGGCTTTTTTGCAAACAGAATATGTTAACGGTTTGTTTACTTTAGCTGGCTTGGTCTGACATTTCAGTGTGCCAGTCCATATGATTTAAGCTGTAATTGTGTCTTCTTTATTCATTGACACATTTTCCATTGCTTAATGCCATCAGAAGCAAAGTCTCTGTTTAATAGTATTACCAGGTGTCATGCCCGTCCCATTGCATTTTCTCTGTCTGTCCCCATCAGCCCTGTTCCCACATTGCCATTATGGCTTTCATGGAATTCTCTTTGGTCTTTATTTCTGACACCACTTTATTAGCTTTAAAAAGAGGTAATCCAGAGGGCTGGAGTGAAGTCTGGTATCCCAAGTGTGATCCAAAGGATGACAAGACTAAAAAGAAATACAGTATAAAGGATTAGTCTAGATAAAGTCACTTTATTTGGCAGAGCTAGAAGAGTCTCTCTCTGATTCCCTCCCTGTGGGAGGAACAAGTGTTCTAACAGAGCAAGAACACTTGTACATCTACCTACTTAACAGAATAAACTACTGGAAACCTCAACATGTTGTCTTTATTCTCCCACAAGGAGGATATCAGAGAGAGAGTCTCCTACATCTGCTAGCTAAAGTGATTTTATCTTTACTAATCCTTTATCATTTGGTTCATTTTATTAGCTTTGGGATAGAGGGCATCTGGGCACCTAGGTATCCCACAGGTAGTTTTCATTGTTCTGCTGTGTTCCAGATTTTTTTGCCAGTTTTTGGAATCTCCCCATAAAGGCTTCCCATGAATATCCTAATATTGTTGTTACCCTACAGGTAACCAAGTTGTCAGTCCTTCATAAACTGCCCAGCCGTCAGTGTAAATATAAGTTTCTTATCCAAAAACAAATTATTGGTGAACAATAGCATTTTATTTATTTCACTCCTATTACCAGAGCCCTCAGAACCTTCATCATGCTGTACGGTCAAAATTTGTGAGCAAAATGCCACTGTCTTTAGCGTTCAGGCATTAGTGCCAATTTTATCAGAACCATCACAGACTACTGCGTTTTCTCTATCTGCTGTAGTCAAGTTGGTCAAAAGGCTAGTTTCAGATACAGTAGACTTCAATGCTGGTTAATGCTCTTACTCAATGGCATCTCTGTCCATTTAATTAGTATTGCATTTGGGACTACCCAGACACAATGTGTGTTTATACTTGCATACAGCACCACCACCTCATTTGTATAGTTGAATCTTGGGTGGGAAGTACCTTTATCAAGGTGTAATCATGTATCCCCTCCTGGATAAGGTAGTCTACTTTTAAAGTCACTACTTGCTGTTTTGTTATTCCTTCAGCATTTTGTACAAAACTGTACACAGCAAATGTGTGCTGCTATTAGGGGAGGGTGGTCTAACTGTACATGTGTTCCAAAGACAAGGGATGCTTCTGGATGGTACAGTTCTTTTGCTCTAGGACATCCAACTGTTTTACTTCCATTTGCAAAATAAATGGATGCTGAAGGTCTAAATGGACCAAATCGTACACTTGGTCATAACGCTTTCTTCATTTCATTAAATAATGTTTGCTGCTTTGGACCTCATGTAAAATCAACATTCTTCAAACTTCATGAAAGACTAAACTCAACTGCAGAACAGACTGATCTTAATGAGGGTACTTAGAGCACTTCTTTTACCACTCCAGAGGTTCACTAAAGTACCACAGTAGTCCAAGTCCCACCACGGGGGAGGATGAGTAAAAGACATTTGCATAATATGGGCTATGCTGACCAGCATGAGGCTTTGGGATTTTCAGTCCATCTAATCTAGCATAGAAAAAAAAAATACACCAAGTGATAGTCACTAAGGAAAAAGGTCTTATTGCATGACTCTTTCATACACATTTCACCTCTGTGATCACGTATCTACAAGGGGAAGGAGGTCAGGCTTAACCTGAATTACACTGGAAACTAAATGTATAGTTTTGTTAAGGAGTAAAATAAATGGTGATGTCCCATATATTTCATTGTGATCTAGATTGCAAGACACCAACCAATACACCCAATCAGAACAACGTGATCTGTTTAAGTCACAGTTTACATACATACATATATACAGATGTTTCAAGCACAGGCATTAATGCCCTTCTAGCTTGCCAATATACCAGAACAATTGTTCCCATAATAAATATCCAGACTGCTCTTAAAATATCTAAACTAGTACTTCCTTTAATGTAATTTGCTAGTCTGTTCCTAGAATCAGCTACTCTGTCAGAGAACCAATCAGTACACTTCTCATTCCTACAGAATCTTCTGCATAGGTTATCCGATGATTCTCTAGTACTTTTTGATGACGCCAAACATTTCCAGAGGTAGTTGCCCCTAAATGCTCTATATACCTGAATATGATCCCCTCTTACATATCTGTAAGGGACACTGTACAAGTTCAGATATTTTAGTCTTTCATAATAACTTTTCACATCCATGGATGTCCTTGGTATATTTCCGCTGTACTCTTTCCAGTTTATTCATGCTTGTTTTCCTATAGGGTTTCCATATTGTTATTCCATACTCAAGTTTGGGTCTAATGTAACTAACAAACAAGGACTTCATTATGTTTGATTTCCTAGACTTTATAAATCTTTTAATACAACCTATAGTTCTACAACTATCATTAGTCAATTGGTTGATAGGATTAGAAAAACTCATAGCTGAATCTACCCATATACCCAGGTCCTCAAATGAGTCTTCAGTTTCAATCACTGTGTGCTGCATTAAATATTCACCTTTCAGTTTGTCTCCCAAATCTTGTATGCTTAGTTTTTGATGAATTTATCAATGTATAATTCTCCTATGCCCAAATGCTCAATTTAGTCAAATTATTTTGCAGACATGCCTTATCGATAACACTTGTAATCAATTTACCCAATTTCAGGTCATCAGCATATAGACTGTAGAGCACCTCAGATGAAAAATAAGGTCTGAAAGATACAATCTAAACAAGTAAGGGCCTAGAACAGAGCCTTGTGGGATACCTCGACTGTAACCAAGGATTTCACCTGGTGTGTGATACTTGCCATGTCCTATTTGAAAGCCATGCAGCTATCCATCTTATCAACAGTACATCAATACCTAATTGTACTAATTTATTAATCAGTGTTTTGTGTATGACCCTGTCAAATGCTAAAGTTAAATCTATATAAATCACATCACAGCACAATTTTTCATTCATAGCTATATTGTTATAGAACATCATGTTACAGGTGGTAACAGATCTATTTTCAACATATGCATGCTGATATATGGTTTCAAGTCCCAACCTATCCAGTTCTGACAATAACTAATCCAGTATTCCCTTCTCCATTATTTTTTCACAACATGAAAGTAGACTTAAGGGTCTATATCATTTTGGGTTTGTCCTACTCCCCTTTCCCTTAAAGACAGGTTTAATAAGTGCATGTCTCCAATCTTGAGGAATCTCCCCATATGTATATGACCTAGTGAATAATAGATATAATGGTAGTGTAAGTTCTTGCTGAAGTGTTCTCACGTCATTGTTACTTATTCCGTCTCCTCCCTGCACTTTGCTTGGATCCAGTTTGCACAGTTCTTTTTCAATATAATCTAATTTGATTCCAGTATCTGTGGTTACCTGGATGTCACTAGGACAAATTACCACTCCTTTTGTGGAGCCAAACTCTTTTTTGCATAAGATTTTCTAAATATATCTATAATCTGTTGTGTCTGAGAATACATTTTAGAATCTGCACACAGTTTATCAATTTGTGTATCTTTACTCCTTCTACATCTTATGTATCTATAAAAATGTTTCCTATTATGCTCAATATCTTTTATATAAATTTACTTCAAAATTTTCTTGATCTTGTCTAACACTATGCTTAATCTGTTTGTTCAGCTTGTTTATTTCAATTTTCAAAGTTGGAGTTCGACCTCTCTTCTATTTCTTCTATTTTTTGTCTCTCACCTTAATCAGGTATCTTGTTCTTATGGAAATATACCCCCCCTGATGTTGTGTGCCTAGATCCTGATGTTAAAATTTTTTTGACTTTTTGCACTCAATTTCTCTTTCAAAACATTCCACATTCCATCTGCAGTTTTTCCACTGAATACTTCACTCCAGTTAATTTCATATAGTAACTGTTTTGCTTCCCTATAATCTATAATTAACCTTCTGTGCATTGGCTCAGATTTCAGTTTGGCAGAATTATCTAGCAACAAATTAACCTTTATGACCCCATGATCACGGCACATCAATGGTGGTAAAACTTGACTGAAGTTACAGTAATTTCTTTGGGAACACAAACAATATCTAGCATATTCCAACCCCTGGTGGGTTTTTTTTACAATCTGAAGCATTTGTTCTTCCTGAATATACTCTGTGAATAATTTCTTTACTAATGTTGTTGAATCAATATTATTCCAGTCTGTTTCTGGTAAATTTAAGTCCCCAGCTATAAGAAATGTACAAATTCATCTAGGTCATCTGCACTTGACTTTGGTGGTCTGTACTCTCCAACAATTGTTACATGTTCCAGGGTTGACTTTATTGTCACAATTACTCTATAGTATTGGTGTCATCATTGAACATGTAATAATCACAGGTCTCATAGCTATCTTTAATCCCTATCATAACACCTCCACCTGATTTTTTGTTAGAATGTTTGTTACAGTAAAAACCTTTATACCCTGTCAGAATTGGTTTTCAGTCATTGTTCTTTAACCATGTTTCAGAAACAATAACATCATCAATATTGTGGGAACGTGGCAAATTTTCTAATAAGAAAAATGTATTATTAATGCTCCTAGCATTAACAACCATCAGAGATTCATTCAAATGTTGCTGTGTGTGAATGGTTGCATTTTTGACCTGGCAAAAATCCTGGCTTGTGTTTGTCAAATATTGCAAAATATCTCCTGCAAAAATCCTCTTCCCTGATCTGGACAAATGCACACCATCCTGTCTGAACACGTGTGCCCAAAAGAAGGCTTGGATGCTCTACACATTTCCATTTTTTAAAACAGGACATTTTTTTCCGTGTAATGTTTATCCAAAAAATCTTTTCATTCACAGTGACTTGACGATCCTTTCTATAGGTGATTTGTGAAAAATATGTCCTAACACCAGTAAAAGCTATACTATCTAGGAGGGCTGTCAGTTCCCGACTAACAGTCGGGGAATCTTTGCTGGTGACATCATTTGTACCAACATGAATAAAAACAGATCCATACTTCCTTACATTAAGGTGTTCCAAGGCTTGTTTCACATTTTCTATTTTTGCTCCTGGCAAGCATAACACTATTCGATGTTCATTATCATCTCTGCAAATAAAAGTATCAGTTCCTCTAATAACTGACTCTCCAATTACAAGAATATCTTTGAAGAATCTTCAGCTTCTATTAATTGTTATGATTCACCTGTCCCTTGCCTCTTTTTTCTACCCTTTCCATTGGAAAGGTGATGCCTTTTTCTGTGGATTGAGGGTTTTCTGATAGACAGATATCTTCATTCCCTGTCTCCAGTGTGTTACATAACAAAGCAGAAGCCTTTTTACTACGTATTCTCTTTCCTTTACAGTCATTAGTCAGTTTCTTTTTCTTCCTTGTTATTTGTTGAGAACAACTTTTTTTCTTTCCTTCTAAACAAACTGGATCCTCAAATTGCTGAGTACTTGCATCAACAATTCCATAGTTCTCAGGGGCATCATCATGTTTCATAGGAGTTGAATGTTTTTTGCAGAAAATAGATGCATCATTTCCTAAATGTGTTCTATTTGTTCTATGCCTAACATTATTTAGTTCATCAGTCCAGTCATTAATATATGAAACAACAGTTCTCCAAGCCATGCCAATTGCACATGTGTAATCATCAAGTCGAAATTTGCTTCTAACAATGGTAAGCAAATCATCCAACTTTTGACATGAGGAACAAAGATCACCAGTGTTATCAGCTGTTACCTTTAAATATGTATAGCATTTATTACACTGTACAAGATACTTGCGCATTAGCAAATCGTTAATTGCATACTCATTTAAGGAATCCATATTCAGCTTTAAATGAATAAAATATTGCAGCAGTAGCATTGTTGCCTTACAGCAAGAGGTTCTCCTGTTCGATTCTCGGCTGGAGTGGCGTCTGTGTGGAGTCTGCAAGTCCTCCCCGCGGTCGAGTGGTGTTCGAATGGGTATGCCTTTACTGAAGGCTGGGTGTTGGGCTGGCATCTCGGCACCATAAAAATCTACTGCCAATCATTAGCGGACCGGAGTTCCGCTGTGGCGACCCCTAACCGAGAATAGCCGAAAAGACAAACATTGCAAAGGAAAAAAATTACACAAAGTCAGTAGCAAAGAATTCAAAGGAACTTAAATCAACTTCTGTGACAAAAATTATGCCAGCAATATCCAACTAAATAATAAAATACAATAAAGTTGTTCTGACCATACAAGTTCTACCAGGCAGACAGAAGTTGTAATTTCTTTACTATACTATACTTTACTATAGCTTGCAGTCGCACCTCCTTTTAACAGTAAAAATAAATAAAACTTCTCTTACCAGTCAACTCCACAACAAATCACAAACCAAGACAGGATTGTTTGGATAAGCTCAGAATTTTCCTCTCTGCAGTCTGTGTAAATTTATAGGTGTCTAGAGTTTGCCTGTCTAAAACCTACCCCTTTCTCACAACCAGCAGTGAAACTAAAGGTAAAACAAAATATGAATCAAAGTAAAGCTTGTTAATAAGCAGTCTCTTTCTACCTACAAACAGTTGAAAAAAGTGATAACAAATGCAATAAAAATTCAAATAAAACTGCTCTTACCAGTCAACTCTATAACAAATCACAAGCCAAGACAGCATTGTTTAGATATGCTCAGAATGTTCCTTTCTGCAGTCTGTGTAAATTTATAGCTGTCTAAGCCCCTGTCAACTCTTAAAAATCCATGTCGACTATGAAGTACTGCTAGCAATAAACAAACCCCTTCAAAGGAATCAAAGGGGACCATTTCAGTAGAAACAAACTGCATTATGTTCAAGCTGGAAGAAAACTGACACCAGAGGAATCTAAGAGAAATATTCATTTTTATTTGTAAAACAAATTAGACCAAGCTACTTGAGCTGTGAAAATTAAGCAATCTGAAGTTTCCACACTGAAAATTAGGCAATTTGAAGTGTCCCCTCTTACTATTTTTTCCAATCTTTTCTTCACAGCAAGATGATCTCAGAATTGGTAAATATAATTTGGGGGTGGGGTCAGAGTATACAGGGTAAAGCTAACACCCCCCCAAAGAAGTTTTAAGGATAAGAGTGATTTTCAAAATTGGCTCTTCTTCTGTATTTTTGGACTCTTTTCTTTTTTTTTTTTTGCTTTTCAGCATTTCGAGTGCCAGCTTTTCAGCAGGGAGCCATTGCAAGCACTAGGTCTTAGACCACAGGTGGCAGGCAAGTCAGTTACTAAACTTCACCACCCATTATTAAACAAACTTTATTTCCCCACCCCAGCTCCTTGATGGTTTTTGATGTTTACTATTCTTCTATATGCAATAGAAGCTAAAACTCCAGATTCCTTAGAAAGGGTGTTTGCCTCTCTCTGTGAACTACCTGTACCTCATCTCTTTGCAGAGCAATCTCAACTCCTTCTGCATGAGAAAACAAAGTAGGCTCACAAGGTTTTCTGTGCTCAAGAGCAGGAAAAAGAGGTCCCTATGGTCTTCCACTACAAGTTTATGGAAGGCGGAAATTGTTTTCTTAATTATCCATGTAGCTTGTTTTGTTCTTCCAAATGCCTCAACCCTATCCCCATACATGCAGAGAAGCTATTACTTCTGTGATACTAAATTAGTTTGTCAAGGGTGTTCAGTATATCCTGCACCTTTTTTGCATCTAACCGGAACCATTAGCCCTCAGAAATCAGACTACTGTCATCTCTACTTAGACTGTAGTTGGTAAAGGAATCAAATTGTCTTTGTATACAAATGGTTTACTTCTTTACATTGGAAATCCTAAAAAGGATTTTCATCCTGTTATCCAACTACTCGGCCAATTTGTTTCAACTTCTGGATACTAGTTTAGCTGAACTATATCAAGATGAATTGATATCCCTAAGATCCATTAGTGTAAGCTTGTTCAACTCTTGCTGGCTAACCACAGGACTTATCTTGGGGCTAATGTTTTGAGTTTTTTAAAGGAACTAGACCAGCTTCGTCTGACAGAAGACAGGAAAGCTCCTTCAAAAACAGAAGCCTCTGCACTTAGATATTCTCCAGCATATGTCATCACATAAATGGGTTGTTCCTGCCTTAATGTTATATGTTAGAGCAGGGTCTCGCAGGTTCCTTTGACCCTTTGCCTCTGTAGATGGTAAAGAAACTTGCCTCAGACTTTATGAGGGTATTTCAGCACACAGAATATGGAATGAAATATTGAGTCTCCTCATCAGTTTTGTGAGGACTGGGTTTTAAACTGGTAATATTATGTTAGACCAGACAGATTTAAAGCTGGCTTGGCCTTATTAAAATGAACATTTTGATCTTGTAAATACATGATGTTATTTAAAATGGTAGGACTGGAGAAATCTTTTTAGACTTTTACCAAGAGGTAACTTGATATGTAACCTCAACTTGGAACTTGCTACTAAATAATTTTCTATATTAATGTGGATCTTTAGAATTATGGATATGGCTACTGGGAAGTCTGATTTAGCCCCCATTAGGATGGCATATACATTTAAGACTTTCATGGAGTGAGTGCAGTGTGAGCTAAGGCAACAGGGAGATCTGCCATTTTTGAGAAAAAAATGACAGATAACAGGGCAATTATACACTGGTGTATGTATAGTACTACAACTGAGCTACATGGTTCATTGGGGTCATAATATCAAAGTTTGAGGAACACCCTCAAGAAACATTGGACATGCTCGCTTTTATTTTATTAAGTAGAGCAAAGAATGGACCTGCTAAGGGATCTATAAGGATTGTTTAAACAGATTTTGTACTGAAAGGGGTCCCCGTCCCCTCTATCAATATGGAGAGATACAGAGCTTAGCAGAAAAGAAAAATAGGTATAGTTTTAAGGAAGAAACTCTAAATTCTACTACTGAATTCTACTACTAACATATGTAACTAAAGCACTTAAAGTTTTTTTCTTTGGTTTATTCTCCATCTTGCTTAGCAAATATGTTTTTACTGCCTCCCCCCACCCCCCCAAATACACACACACACAAACTCACTTGTTGGAGGTACAAGGGTTTAGATATTGGCCAACGGCATCATATTTTGGGAGTGTTCTGGTTTAGTCAAATTTAAAACTAATGTCCATTGTGCCCTGGGGGTTATTAGACAGTTGAGTGACCCAGACTCCCTGTGCTTTTTTATTAGCTTTTGCTAAGAAAATTACTTTGAAAATATAGAATCTGTAATTGTGAAGTTGATTTGTCAGCTTGCTGAGCATTATTAAAAAATGGAAACAAAATACTCCACCACATTCACGTTTTGAAGTTGCTAGAGAAGGAATTAAATGTCATGGAACTCTCTCTATGATATCTTTTCCTCATCTCGCACTTTAAAATAAATGTTCATAGGTTCATATGTGTTTACTAGGCTAATGACCACAATGACTTTTTAAGGCTAGCCATGCATCCCAAATCTCTGTCAAGTTTTGATATCCTTGGTAACTCTAAGCAGGGGCTTGGGAGAAGAAACATTTACATGCTAGGATCTAGAAAATTAACAATTTACAGGTTGCCTGTGTGCATTAGACACATAGATGCCAAACCAAGAATGGATTTCCTGTTCTCCATCCAATTGTTCAGGTTGCACATGAATTGGGTTAGGGAGGAACTCTGCTTCACATGGATGGGGAGCCTGTTCCAAAGATGAGGTAATCTCTGGGATACATACCTGTTTCTCCAGCAGGCCCTATTTATATCACAGGCAAGGTTTAAGTCTTTAGAATGGGTAATTCAAGTGTTAGGTGAACCCATGAACCCATAAAATAAAAGTAATTTAATTAATAGATGGTTATCAAGAAATGCCTCTATTATCTCCATGCTGAGTTTTATCCCTCATAGCTTTTGATTAATATAAATGTTTTTAGTATAAAAAATGGAATGATGTGTACCTTATACAATATAATTTGGATAATTTGATGTACATCTCCAGGAATAGTTCTTATATTAAACACAATAAAAATTTGAAAAAAAATGCCAAGAGTTTTTAAAAATGCATATTGTTCTGTTGAAGTTAGGTTTGCTATTTTGTATGTTCTTCTAGTTTTTTTTTTTTTTTTTTCAAAACTCAGGAAATATTGCACAAAGTTATGTCTTAATAAAGATTTAGTGTGGAAAATGAGTGTGCTTCCAAGTTACATGGTAAATGGGATACAAATTCAGTCCTAGATGAGGCATGGATGCTCTTCCGAACGCCATTGCTTTGATAAACACTTTTGCATGCTGCTTATTTTGTTTTGGTACTGCAATTGTCTGCATGACTTCTGTTACTGCAACTGCCACTTCTCATTCGGTCCAGTCCATAACACTCTGGGAAATTTCACAATAGCTTTTCATTGTAGTTTACATTCTTTCATAGCCCAACCATAATTCTGAAAATGTTACATTTTGTACTGCGACTTCCACTTCAGCTTGCTACCCGTGTAGTTGTAATGATATCACTAAATGGAATGCAGTCACCTTTTCAAGTTGCAATTTAGCCAAGTCTCATGCTATGAGTCCATGATAAAAGGATGGCCTGTGTACATATTCTTGGGTTAGTATTTGAAATATCTAGTGGGTGAGAAATTCCAGGTGAACAGAAACTAAGCTTTGGCTTCCTACTGTATTAGAACTGAGAAGAATGCATTGGCGAATCTCCAAATCTGTATGATTTGGTCCAACAACTGAAAATTGTTCTTGACATTGAGACTGCTGCATTAAAACTGTGTCTGGTCCTGGTGGAATCACTCTGTTTCATCCTCTGTAGACTACTGTCATCCTCCACTGTCCATCAGAACTGTTCATTGTCCACACAGGAATGTTAAATGGACTTGGAAATGGTTCTGTTATTCTGAGCCACAACAACTCCTGGGCTGTTTCTAACATCTCAGTATATCCTTTAAGTATTCCACACTGTTAAATATTCCCAACTCCCTTTGGCAGTGGGATATAAATCGGTTGCCACTTACAGAATGAATGACAGCCTCATCTGTTTTGGTAGAGCAGTGCCACACACAAATCTGAAGGGCCCTCTGGTAGTTTATACATTTTTTCTGTCTATATATCTGTACCTAAAATGTGTTATGATATGGGGCTATTACAGCTGTTCTGAATATAGGTCTTACATCCTCAAAGGCTATTTTAGCCCCCCACACACACTTTTTTTACCAAGGTCGTTTTTCGAATCTCCATAACCATCAGCCTATATACTCTTCCTTGGAATATTCAAGGCTTTACTGTAAAAGTAGCCTTTGAGCTCCTGTGTCTGCTAATGTCCTGATATGCTGTGTTCTGTTGCACCAATAAATTATAAGAGTTATATAAGGCTATTAGCCAAAAGGTATAGTTACCCTCATCATGTAAGAAAGAAAGCTGGTGATAGTTTTACTTTGTACACAGACATACTGCTTTACAGAATGTTTTTTTTTTTTCTTTTTCTCCCATTTCCGTCTGCCTCTTTTGTTTATTCTTCTTCCATTTTCTATACATTTTCTCTGTGCTTATTACAGTTGCATGTTTTGCTACTGCTCCCCATTTTAAAAGCTCTGCTAACATCGGTTTTCTGGTTACCTTTTTACCCTGCTGTTTCTTTGCATTTGCTTTTTGTGTACTTCTAAGCTCTCTTTCTTCTAGTAATTCTCCCAGATGAGTTAATGTCTGCACTACATCCCAAGCTTGCTATCCAGCACTGCCATCTATGGCTGACATTAGCTGTCCCTATTCACCATACAGATGCAGCCTTTATTAAACTTATTTCTTATTGTAATTGTCACTGCTTGTAAATCTGGGCTACTCTGTATCTTCAGAATATCAATTGAATCAATTTGTAAAGAACAGATATCAGTTAACATAGCCATCTCTCTTATCTGGTGTAAACCCTATTGCATTGCTTTCCAAGATTTATATTCAACCTTCAGTAAAGAATTTCCATAGCATGAGATCATTCTAGGCAAAAGCAAGCTGCTAGCAAACAGTCAGAAAATGAGCTGGTCTGTCATGCGGATCGAATGAATTAATTATCGCTTTTTAGAGTGGCTGGTAAACAGCAGAGGTACATTAGTACTTCTCCCCTTCTTTTAGATGTATTACATTAACTTCTGCATCCTAGACATGGAGGAAACTCTTTCTCTTTTTTTATTTACATATCTTATTCAAATTTAGTAACTCTTTTTGAGTATGTTTTCTCATTTCTGTACACTTCTCTGACTGATTTGCCAACACCCCTTACTTCATACTTGCCATTTTCTTCATCGCCAGATGATGGGCAGTTACCCTTCCAAAGGGTAAGATTAAACTCTTGGTTACACACTAATGCCCACACCACAGTTTAGGAGGGAGGCTTTGCTCATCCTCTCCCATGATGCTGTGTCCACTTTTGCATTATTCTGGCTGATAAAGAGATCGATATATTTTCTGCTATTTCTAAAGTATTTATGTTTAAATGATGTTCATGCTCTTCTAGTTGCTTTCCTAGTAAGCAAACTTTCTTTGTCAATTCTATTAGTTTATGATCTAGCTACTTTAATGCTCATATAAATAAACCTCCAGTTGCCCCAGCCCCTGCTTGATCATTTGTCCTTGTTGATCTAGCTTTAAACTTGTTATAGAAGTACTATGCATAGCCGCGTGCAGGTCAGAAACAGGATGCATCTGCTTGTTATTCCTCTTATTCTCAATTACGGATGGCTAGAACAGGACAGTGCGCTAAGCATAGTACAGTGGATATAAAAAGTTTACATACCCCCTGTTAAAATGCCAGGTTTTTGTGATATAAAAAAAACGAGGCCACAATAAATCATTTCAAATCTTTTCCCACCTATAATGTGACCTATAACCCGTACAACTCAATTGAAAAAAAAAAGTCTGTTACGGGGAAAATAAAAAAAATAAAAAACACACAATAAGCTGGTTACATAAGTGTGCACACCCTTAACCTAATACTTTGTTGTGTGCACATTATTAAACTAATACTTTGTTGAAGCATCTTTTGATTTAGTTACAGCATTCAGTCTTCTTGGGTACATACCTGTCATCAATTAAAGAGACTCTGATTAAACCCAAATAATGTTCAGCTGTCTTAGTGGAATTTTTCTGACATTTACTAAGTTGCCTGATACAGCATTAGTCATGGTTTGCAGAGAGCTTACAAAACATCAAAGAGATCTCATTGTTGAAAAGTATCAGTCAGAAGGGTACAAAAGAATTTCCACAGGATTGAATATACCATGGAACACAGTGAAGACGGTCATCACAAAGTGGGGAAAATATGGGACAACAATGACATTGCAAAGAAATGGACGTCCCTCCAAAATTGATGAAAAAACAATATGAAAACTAGTCAGGGAGGCTGCCAAGAGACCTACAGCAACAATGAAGAACTGCAGGAATTTCTATCAAGTACTGGTTGGGTACTACATGTGAAAACAATCTCCCGTATTCTCCATATGTCTGGACTATGGGAGAGGGTTGCAAGTTGGAAGCCTTTTCTTACAAAGAAAAACATCTAGGCCTGGATAAAATTTGCAAAACAATACATCAAGTCTCCCAAAAGGATGTGGAAAAATGTGTTATGGTCTGACGAGACCAAGGTTGTTCTTTGTGGCCACAATTCCAAAAGGTACGTTTGGTGCAAAAACAACACTTCGCATCACCAAAAAAACACCATATCATGCGTTGGGGTTGCTTTTCTTCAGCAGCAAATGGGGCTTTAGTCAAGGTGGAAGGAATTATGAACATTTCCAAATACCAGTCACTTTTGGCCCAAAACCCTCAAGCGTCTGCTAGAAAGGTGAAGATGAAGAGGAATTTCACCTTTCAACATGACAATGACCCCAAGCATACATCCAACTCAACAAAAGAATGTCTTCACCATAAGAAAATTAAAGTTTTGGAATGGCCCAGCCAGAGCCCAAACCTAAATCCAATAGAAAATCTGTGGGGTGACCTGAAGAGGAATGTGCACAAGAGATGCCCTCGCAATCTGACAGATTTGGAGAACTTTTGCAAGGAAGAGTGGGCAAATATTGCCAAGTCAAGATGTGCCATGCTGGTAGACTCCTACCGAACAAGACTGAATACTGTAATTAAATCAAAAGGTGCTTCAACAAAGTATTAGTTTAAGGGTGTGCACACTTATGCAACCAGCTTATTGTACTTTTTTTTATTTTTTTATATTTTTCCCCTAACAGATTTGTTTGTTTTTTTAATTGAATCATACAGGTTATAGGTCACTTTAAAGGTGGGAAAAGTTTTGAAATTATTTATTGTGGTCCCATTTTTTATATCACAAAAACCTGGCATTTTAATAGGGGGGGGGTGTAAACTTTTTATATCCACTGTATTAACTGCTGCATTTGTACAAGTGCACTATTGTATCAATTAATCCAGGGAATTGCTTAAAGATAAACGATACACTAAGTATAGAATTCACAGAGAAAAAGAAAGAATGAGAAAAGAGAAAGAAAGTTAGAGCAAGGATATAAGTATTACATAAAACAAAAGGTACATGGATATCAGCCATTTTCTGTTATGAAGTTGATGGGAAACCCTTTAATAGGAATCAGTTTACAATGTTAAACAAATAAATTTAGACTGGTCACTACTCCTTGATTTACCATTTCTAGTAATAGAATACAAAGATGCACCCCCTTTCATCCATTCTGTGTGCCTTGGCTATTTACATGTATCCTATTTTTTCCAGTTCTTGCTGCAGGTAGATGGCTGTCCAGACTTCAGTGTAGTGCTGCCATCAGCTTCATTTGTTCAAGAATCCTATTTAGTGCTTTGTGCAGTTCATCGCTCTATGTACCTGGTTTGCGGGCAAATAGAGATTGATATTTAACAAAAGTTTTTTTTTTTTTTTTGCTTTATGTTTATTTCAGGCTGTATTTCATCACCCAACAGGGTACACCATCATTTCAGACAGGAAGGCACAACCAGACGTACCTAGGAAGTGACACCAGAAATAGCATAAAGACTTACTAATAGATAGTTGCATTAACATAAAGCCAATCAATCATCATGGCACTGTGTGATACGTAGAGTAGATTAAGCTTACTTTTGTGGTTAGTGTGCAGTTGTCAAAATGCTGATGCTTCCATTACTGGTGCACACTATGTAAATTGCTTGCTGATTAAATTTGCAAGCGGTCTTACAGCTGACCTTCATAATAAGAGTTATAAGTTTATTTGTAACAATGAGCCCCATCAGAATCGAAGAGCTAAACTATATATAAAAACTTTGGCAGGAGGGAAGGTTTGGAAGGTCCATGATCTACAGACCTATATGATAGCTTTCATCTCCATTCTGCTGTAGTGGAGTCTAGGGTATGCATAATCATCCTTGGTGTCAAGCAGAGTTACAGATGATGGGAGGAACAAAATGAAGGCTACACCATATCTGTGTCTGTGACTGAAGGAATGAATCCAAGACTGGGGATTATTTGTTGGATTTCTTGAATCCCCTGATGGATAGCCTGGGCAAGTGTATAACAATGGCAAAATGTCATGTAAAAACTGGAAGGCACATTACCAAAATGATAACTCTGAGGGTATGTAGGTGATATTCAGAAGGTTAGTAGACAGGGGCCTTCTTTCCTTTCTTATTCTTCCTACACAAGAAAATTGCTGATTTGTGAGTTAAATGATTAATATGTGCAACTTCTGGACCAGAGTGAATAAATAATTGGGGAACCAAAAACTAATTCCACTCATTTATTTATTTATTTTTATTTGTTAACCAGGGTAGAGCACTGATCCAGGTAGATCATCTTTAGGTTCAGCCCATTGTGTACTTCACTGTTGGAGCCGAGTAACGTATATCTCAAGCTTAAAATGAAAATAGATCACCTAGACCAGTGTTCTAGCCCAATGAACTAATTAAAATACTCAAGGCAATATAGCTAAAGCATATCATGTATACATATTACTGGAGTTATAAAACACTAAATGTTAAAAGGAATTTGCCAAGAAGGGGAAAGATTCAAGGTTCATCACTTTGTGTGTGAGACAGGCTAGTAGCACTTGACATTTGCTGACTGGGTAGCCATATAGCATTTATAAACACATAGTTGTGACGTTCTTTTAAAAGCAAGGAAGAAAAATCTGCAGATGCTGTTAGGTGTGATTTGGAGAAAGAAAATGTCTTTCTTGGATGGTTTAGCAATAACAGAGAGGTTGTAACCAGATGTCATGAGTATACCTTTCCCAGCAGCTGTTCTGATCTTGAGCATGTGGAAGTGGGATATTTTCCTTGACTGGAAAACTGGGGAACTAAATTTTGATTTTTGTAACTTCAGTTGGATGCTACAAGTTGACGTGGTGTTAAGTGTTTGAAGTGTAAGACTGTTTCAAAGGAGCAGGAGCTGGACATTGTTGTACTAAATGACCCGGTCCTTGAGAATGCTGGTCTGTTTTTGCTTTGTGCCAGAGATCATCGTGTTTTTTTTTTTTTTGTTAGCCATAAGTACAAGTTTGTTACTGACAAGCAATGTGGATAGACAGCAGAGGCTATTCTTTAATTCTGCTTTAATAATGGAGTTGGAAATGTCTGTTGTATAAATAACTAAGCCATTGACACTTGGTATAATTTTTATTTTGAGAATACTCACTGGCAATTTATTGACAAATAACAGGATAATATTCTGGCTTCAGTGGTGTGAGGTCTGATATGGGAAATCTTATACAGATCTACTCATTTTGTTTTATTTGAGAGAAAGGTATAGCACCTACAGATCAGCAAAGACTGATTTCAACTTATGTTATTAGTTAAGCTTACCCAAAAGACTGCATTCCAAAAGAACCAGAAACATCAAGTTTTACAAGAAAAATGACAGGGTAATGAGTTTATTTATTTTAAAGATTATAGTGATACAGAAAGAATATGAAACTGGTGAGTATGGGAAGGTTTGGCCTAGAATGGGTGGCAGCCTTTTGCATGCAAAGGATTAAGGCTGCAGATCACGAGGGATAACAGTTTTGGTAGGTGGTTTCCCACTTTATTCTCTGGTCAGTGTCGGCAGTGCTGATGGTTTTGTTTTTACGCCTGGTACCTGACGGTACTTTACATTTTATACTGCTTAGCTTTTAATGTATATTTAGCCATAATTATGGCAACTAAAAATCTTATCAGTTCAGTCTAATGTTTTTACGAACTAACTTTATTGCATGTATTTTATTTGAATATCAAACCTCAATTCAAACAAAATTTTGCTCACTTTTAAACTTAGAATGATTATGTTTCATTTTTTTGTCATGCAATCTCCAATTCTGCTAAAAATAATTCCAGTAAAATACTGTTGCACTGCAAAAATAGCTAACTAAAATATGTCTTTGGAAATGCTTGTTAAGAAATCCCCGCAGACTTTTCAATAACTGCTTTCTCCAGCAAGTCAGTGTTATTGTTTCAGATGGTATTCCTTAGAAATAAGATGAAAACCATTTTGCTCACCTAATTAGTATAGTATTGTTTGCTAAACATACTCATTAAATGTGATACAAGAAAAGGTTTACTTCTCCAGTAAGAAAAGGTAGAACAGGCTACACTATGAAGTTTATTTATTATGTGCTGCAAGGTTTATGTCTGGGAAAAGAATGAGATAGCCAAGTAACAGGTTTAAATTTCTTGAGATAAGTATAAATGCAGAAGTCATGGCATCCACATTTTATAGAGATATAATTATGTGAAAGTTTTGTTATATTAACAGACCATTTCCCAGTGGTCTCCTTCTTGACTATCTTGGACAAATAATTTGTAGGCTACACATTTAATCTGTGTTCTAGTAATCTAAATTTAATTCAGTTTCTGTTCCATGGCCAGCTCTCACAGAGTTGCATATTATACACATTTTTATGTCAAGCAAAGTCTAGAAATGTGCCACTCTGGTAGGAGGTGACTAGACACACTCTAGCAATGTCTAGAAATGTGCCACTCTGTTAGGTGACTAGTAGACTCTAGCAATGTCTAGAAATGTGCCACTCTGTTAGGAGGTGACTAGACACACTCTAGCAATGTCTAGAAATGTGCCACTCTGTTAGGAGGTGACTAGACACACTCTAGCAATGTCTAGAAATGTGCCACTCTGTTAGGAGGTGAGTAGACACACTCTAGCAATGTCTAGAAATGTGCCACTCTGGTAGGAGGTGACTAGACACGCTCTAGCAATGTCTAGAAATGTGCCACTCTGTTAGGAGGTGACTAGACACGCTCTAGCAATGTCTAGAGATGTGCCACTCTGTTAGGAGGTGACTAGACACACTCTAGCAATGTCTAGAAATGTGCCACTCTGGTAGGAGGTGACTAGACACACTCTAGCAATGTCTAGAAATGTGCCACTCTGTTAGGAGGTGACTAGACACACTCTAGCAATGTCTAGAAATGTGCCACTCTGTTAGGAGGTGACTAGACACACTTGTCGCACGAAACTCAAGTATCTGAAGTGTATGGTTATTTCAAGCAACAGGAGCCAGACACTGTTGTAATGAATGGCCCAGTCATTATACACATACATATATAAAGACTATGTTATCTTTACTGACACACACACACATTTTTACAAAGGCATCTTTTAGTCTGTCAAATCAACTGCTTGTTGACTGAGTGAATGACTGCGAGATGCCATCAAGTGCTCCATTCATTGTAGTGTTACGATGTCAGATGGACTAAACAATGAATGCATGTGGACAGGTTAAGTATGAGTTTGAGAAGCTAATGCTGATAGTTTCAGATATTCACCATTAGAGAGTGAAGTTGTTTGAGTGATTGCAGGTGAGCAGGATTACATGAAGGGGATAGATTTAGTGTAGTGTATCTGTGTGTTTGTGTAAGTGGCAGTTTTACAAAGAGAAGTGGACGAGTAAGGGTTGAGGTTTACTGGTTTTAGTAAGGTGGCGTGTGTCTGGTAGAGGGAGGCAATCTACACCGATTATCATTTTCTAAAACTGATTGGACTGTGTTTTGGTTGTGGACTTGACAAATAAAAGACAGTGGAACGGTATATATAAATATACTGCAACACAGCACGATGGTGGCACTTGCCCAGAAGATGGAAACATCCCTCTCAACTGTCCATATTTTCTTAGAATGTTCAGATTTCTGACCCATATTTTTAGTCTGTTCCTCATAAAAGTTGCAGTTTTGTGGATTTTTGTGGCAAATCAGTGAGAACTGAATTCACTAAATAATGAAGACATGCATGTGTCAGATTTCATATCCTTCGGAAAATGCATGGCAACACAGTGCCTTTTATTCCGGCAACTTTCAAAGTTTATAACAACAATAATACAAAAACAGCAGTGCAAAACGAAGCCAAAGCCAAATTTTAGTTTATTGATAAGCAGACATTAGTGCTTTCACAGTATGAATACTACTTCCTCAGACGTACAAACTAGAATGAGTAAACCATGCTTTATATATATATATATATCCTCACTAAATGCAGGCATCAATGAAAAAAATACTATATATATATATATATATATATATTTAAATGCAAACAACTATCCAAGAAATATATATAACAAGTAAATATATGAAAGGCAATATAAAAAATTCTTAAAAATATGTAGTGGTAAGTCAATATAAACCAAAAAAATACCACAGATGCATACTGAATTCCATATAACATGCCAATATAGCTCTATAGAAAAAGTGGTCTGGCATTAAGCAAAGGTTTCAAGGGGACTTTGTCATTCAATCCTTTGCCATTATTCGCTCTTAGGCACACTATCCATGTCATCTCACTGCTTTATGTTTTATTCCTTATATCTCCTAGTCACCCATCCTGCAATATTCTATCAATGGCCAAAAACTTGATCTGATGAGCAGGATCAATGTGAAGAACATGTTTAGCAAGAACACTGCTCACTATGCCATTCCTAACATAATAAAGGTGTTCACGTATCCTATCCCAGCTTTGTTTACAAAAATATGGAATCTCTTAGAAGATTATTGTGCTATCCCAAGACATATCAAGATGGTGGTAGTATCGGCTCCATGAGGGCCACTACACCTTGCTCCACATGCAATTACTGTGCCTATATTGACACTTCTGGCAAATTCTATCACCCTAATTTACATGGAGCTTTCTTCTTTAAAGTTGATGCTAACTGTGGGACTAAACATATTGTTTATTTGGTGCATTGTGTTGTGTGTTGCTTGATTTATGTGGGCAAGACAGAAGGTTCAGGGATAGGTGTTTTGAATGTTTGCAGCAGTGTATATTTCTTTAAATTTGACTCGATACTAATTCATTTTAGCTGCTTTAATTATCAGTGAGGACTTTATGACTTTTAGCCTATATAAAGCATGGTTTATTCATTCTAGTTTGTACATCTGAGGAAGCAGTATTCATACTGTAAATTACATCTGTTTATCAATAAACTAAAACATGGCATTGGCTTTGTTTTGCACTGCTGTTTTTTTATTATTGGTTTAATTTTGTTCACAGCACAGCATTCATATGGTATTGTCTGTTTTTTCTCGGATACACTTTTATAACAACAATATTTAAAATGTGTTCGTATTTTGGGGGCTTTGTCCCCATCCCATTATTTTGTCTTGGTCCAGATTTTTTTTACTAACATGTTGAGACGTATGGATGGAACAGATAAGCAAAGGAAGGCATGTTAGGTACAACAGCATGGTTTGGTCATGAGGGCAAAGCCCGAGTGACCAAACAAAGCCAACCGTGGGTAGGTAAATCCAGCATTACCCACACCCAGCCATGGGTTATTGCTATTATACAATGGTGTTAGTTTGTTTTGAGTTAGCTTTGTGTTGTTGCTATTTAGGTTTTTGTTTGCTTTACTTTGTATTCTTCCACTTTTTGTGAGATAAAATAGTCCACACTTTCAGTTTGTGCTTATTGTTTATTTCTGTTTTAATTTAAATGCAAGTTATTATTAATTTTTCAAGAGATGTTAGGAAATAATTATATAAGTAGATATAGTTTTAAAGCTTGTGGTATGTCTTAGGTTCATAGATTAGTACTAAGCTAATTGACCTTACAAGCCATTATAAGCTTAGCCAATTATCCCTTGTGAGACTCAAACCCTGCACCTTGTGTTTGTAAGGCAAACACCTTAACCATTAGGCCACCCTCCTTCTGTTTTAATGCACATCAACTTTTAAAAAGATACTTTAATGTAGTTTTAGTAATTGGTCACTAGATGGTGATGTGGTATGCAGTTTTAGAAGGATGTAGCATTGTTACCTCACAGCAAGAGGTTCTCCTGTTCGATTCTTGGCTGGAGTGCCTTCTGTGTGGAGTCTGCATGTCCTCTTCACGGTCAAGTGGCCCCCAAAAGACATGCGTGAATGGGCGTGCCTTTGTTGAAGGATGGGCATTGGGCTGGCAACTCGGCACCATAAAAATCGACTGCCAATCATTAGCAGACCGGAGTTCCGCTGTGGTGACCCCTAACCGGGGAAAGCCGAAAAGACATGCTGGTTGTGGAAGTTATGTATGGTGTGTCTGTTCTGACTTGTACTGCTCGTGGAATAGTGGAGCTAGAAAAATAACGCAGCTGGGGAAAAATCTGTGTGTACAGATGTAAGATCTGCTACTGCTTGGGTCATGTGGTTTTATTACTAGAATAGTGGAGCTAAATGGAGGCGACTGCTTTTTTTTTTTTTTTTTTTTTTTTTGCGAGGGAGTGTGCCGCCTTTACTTTTCCTGCATAGCTTTTATGGTTTCTTAATTGCGTGTAGCTATCGCAGGCAATCTAAGTGCATCAATGGCTTGATTAGAATTCATGCTGCTATAAGTGTTTTGTTTTTAATGTGTTAATGTTTTATGTACAAGGAAATGTGTTACAAAAATAACGCTGGTGGGAAAATGTATTATAGCTGGCAAGTTGCAGTCTGTAAAGATGTAAGATATGCTACTGCTTGGGTCATATGTAGGTTTATTAATCATAATGACGTTGCTGTAAGTGCATTTGTTGGCTACTGCTTTTATATTTGGGAGTTTACGGAGATGAAGGCTATGCTTTACTAATGAGTTGAAGGTTTCCAATTTTTGGTTTTATTGTGTGATTTTATTTTCTAATTTTATTAGAGAGAGAGAGTTATTTTGCTTGGCCACAACTGCAATTGAAAACTATGGAAAGGAAGTTCTAGAGGTTCATTTTGTGGACAATGTTCGTTATGAAGTGTGTATATTGTATTCGCGGCTGCATGATACGTTAGTGGCTGGACTTTTTACTTTGGTTACTTTGGATTTACAATGTGCACGTTGGATGGATTGGCCAATCAGCGTGCACGTTTCTCAGGTTTTGCAGGTTACCGTTGCATGATAGCATTGTACGCACAGGCCTGTCAGCATTGTTCATGATACAACAATTCCCATCCTCATACCATGGGTTTGATAGGCTGCTTTGAAGGTGCTATCAAGTTATATTACCTTAAAATGTTTTTCAGTTTCCACATGCTGCTATATTTTCAGTTGCAGTTTTTGCAAAAGTCTGCCTGCAGTCATGTCTGTTAGAATAAAATTATTGCTTAAAGAAAATTGTGTCACCTGCTGCCTTTGCTCTACTACAATCTATAAAGTGTGTGTCTGAGTTTATTAGAGACATATTGTCTCTTATCTTTGGAAAATATTAATGACTTTAGACTTAAGATTTTAAGATGCTTGCAATAATTAGTGAGGTAAATGACGGCAACAGATAGGATAACTGAAAAACTAATAGCTTATTAGTGTTGTATAAAACACTGCAGCCTGACAGCAAGAAATCAGGAAGTTAGTTTCTCAAATGGGAGGATTGTTGTTAGAGAAGAGACTCTTGAGAATGTCATGTTTCCTGCTAATGAAATGTCTTTCCAGAGACTGTGCTGATGTTTCCTGGATGGGATTAGGTGAAGAGTATATCTGGAATGACGGCCTAACTGAGATATGAAGCAATGATCTATATAGGCAGGTTCCCTATCAGGGCTGAATGGGACTGAATATATATGAAATAAAATTAGTAGCTACATCTAAAAATTATGAACTGGCACCTAATATACTGTGAAAGTAATACAAATGCCCCTAAAATTAAATTTTTAAAGACAGTCGACTGTTTACATTTCACCTTTAAAAGATAAGCCTACTTCTGTGCACCGCTTCCTAGTGTGACTAAAAAGAATCAAATACTACTAAAGACTGAGGGCAAACAAATCAGCAAATAAATAAATGCCAAATAAAACTAAATACAATAAATTAAATAGTTCCGCTGTCAAGGGTTTAAATTATTTCAGTTTTTACTGTGGATTGTGTGAGGCCAGAAATGCGTTGCTTTCTTTAAAGATGACACTATAAAGTCTGTTAATGGAAGTTAAAATAAATATGGTTTAAGAAATGATGATCAGCATTTAATTCAAAATATGTTGGCAATTGCTTCAAAATACATTCTTTAAGCAACTCAAGAGAATGTTATTGAAATACCTAAAATGTTAATATATTTATGACAAGTTGTATATGAGAATAAATAAATCAGTACAACTTCATAGTCTGACATACATATGTGTGTGTATGTATGCATGTGTGTATATATATATATATATATATATATATATATATATATATATATATATATATATATATATATATATATATATATATATATATATATACACATACACACACACACACACACACACACACACACACACACACACACACACACACACACACACACACTTACATACATTACTGGAAAAGCTCACCCATACTCTGCTGCAAATTGCTGTGAGGGAAAGGTTAGTTTGCTTTTGCTTTCTTGTATTTTGTATTACTTTATTAACTTCTTCTATTTTGTATATTGTGATTTGTTTTATTTACACTGTTTTATTGTATTCTGCTTTTAATTGCATATTAAAACTAGGAAAAAGACCACTGCTGTCTCGCTTGTGAGTCACACAGACATTGTTATTACCCTCCCACCCTGGTGTTGTTGGGTTCTTAAACGCAACTGTTTTTCTAGCTCCTTGCCCCTTATGTTAATTTGACCACATATCTCCTTCCCTCTCCTCTTTCATTGGCTATTGTAAGTAAGCACAAAATTATCATTTTATGACATCACTCACCCTCAGTTATTTAAATTTATTGGCCATCCCACTGCATTCCGTAGACACAGAATACAAAGTGTCCACCCCTTGCAATCTTTCTCTCTTTAAAATGAGTTGCTCTCACACTTGGACAATTAAAGCTTAAGTTACCCCTCTTTCATATCTAACTGTTTAGTGAACAATACAGTGCATAGGATATTAACCATCTTTTTCAATCTTATCTTTAAAATCTGTACCATCTATTGCAAGACCACCAACTATTGGAGAGCCCACATTCTGCCTGTCAGTAGTCATCGTGGGATTAGTGCTTTGGTTTTCTCCTGGTGAGAGGAGCACAAGGACATTATTTTCTGGAGACTGCTGATCAATGTCAAGCCTAATAACTGCTTCATAGGTGACAACTTAGAATTTGTGCTTATATTCTGCTCCTGGTGAATGAAGGAGCCAAATGCATTGATTCCTGACTGTTTGTGTTTGGGCAGTGAATGTCTGTGCTTGATATTCCTGATTGGTCTGATTGCTATTCAGGACATCTAACAGGAAAAGGGTACAACAAGGCTACAGACCCTTGCATCATCTGGGACAAGACTGTGGATCACAAAACATAGTGTCCTACTTCTCATCTTGGGATTGGTGCTAATGTTTTGCTTCTGGTGAGAGAAGAAGCAAAGGAGCATTGTATCCCAGCAGAGTGAAGCTGTGGTGATACCAGCACTATTAGTAGGCAGACAGTAGCCATCCATGAGACTCTCCCCTTTTCATCATTCTTGACAAGCTAATCTTTGTTTTCAGTAAGTACTGCTTGATTTATTTCTAAACTTCAGAATATCTGTCTAAATACTTCATCCTTAAATTTTTAGGGTCTACTTATTAGTTGCCCTCAAGGTTTTGTCAGTGCCCTGTATAGCCACAGACACCTTCAGTGACATTTTTCCTATAAAAGCACAATTGAAATTTCACCAAAACCTCATTGCCCACAGGACAACTAGTTTGCAGTGACAAGTACTGTTCCAGAGTTGCAAACAGAATATTCCTGACATTGCTTTAAACTGCACTCACTGGAAGCACTCCTTACTTTGGAAGATGCCGATGTCTGTAAAGTCACAGAGACATGGTTCAAAGCTGCAGAGAGCACCTTGGCCATGCATGGTTACAATGCCTTCCATACGTTCAGACCTCAAAATTAGCATGAAAGAACCAAAGGCAGTCGTGTATCCATCTTCATTAAAGACAAATACACCTCAAGACTAGTCAAACAGTACGACTCCCTAGAGCTACTCCAAGTCCAACTAACTGTAGGTAAAACCCCCTTCCATATCATTGTTAGCTATAGATCCCCACTATGAACCATGAGAACCACTCTGCTTACCTGGACCTACTTGGGTCATTCACTATACAGCCAAACACATTGGTCATGCGTGATTTCAACTATCCTTCCATCAATTGGGAGTCATATATGAGCACAAACATGCTCACCCTAAGGTTCCTGGACTTTTATAGAAATGCTTAGGAACAGATAATCTGCACCCCCACAAAAAGCTTGAATGTCCTAGAATTAGTACTCACCAACACAGGAGGGTTTTTGCACTACCCGCTGTGTGTTGCCCTCCCTGTTAAAGCCTGATCATAAATCAGTCTCATTTTAAGTAATGATCATACTTGATCCTCCTCAAGAGCAAAAAAGATGAAAAACTTCTCCAAGGCAAACTATAACCTCCTAAGCGATGGCATAAATAGTTCCAAACCCACTGCTACCACTGTCAGCAATGACTCCTATACAGAGGTGTATGCAAATGCCCTGTATTATCACCTATACAAATGGATACTCAGCTGTACCTGAATGGATCAAAACAAGGTCCTCAGAAAAAAACATGCCACCCTGGTGAACATCAAGCATAAATAGGTTATACTACAAGACAAAGAAATTAATGTCTAAAAACAAGAGGGAACTGACCAGCAGAGGAAGGACACCCTCCACAGCTTGAACAAGCAAGCTAGATATCTTGTAAAGTCATCTAATGCCAATTACAAAGCTAAACTAGCATCCATAGCCAAGGATAATCACAAGGCATGCTTTAGCTAAATCAGAAATCTAAAAGGGAAGGCCGAGCAGTGTACTGAACAAGTAGTGGATGGTACCACTTATACTGACCCTGATGACATCAGCAAGCTGCTAGCAGACAGATATGGGGCAATCTTCACCCCCCCCCCATCCCACCAGCCACCAGACATACTTGGAGGCATAACTTTCCTCTACCTATTATCTCCCAAGAGCAGGTCATAATTGCCATCTCCATGGCCATAAATACAGCCTCTATGGGACCGGATAACATCCCAGGCTGCCTACTAAATGGTCTAAAACAGGACCTAGTGGAATCACTTGGCACTCTCTTCAACCACAGTCGAAGTACTGGCTTTGTGCCATCAGAGTGGAAAATAGCAACAGTAATTCCCTTGCATAAAGGAGGTCCATCAACAGACACTGTGAACTACAGACCCATAAGCCTAACCAGCCTTATCTGCAAGGCCATGAAATAATCATGGACCTTATCAACAAACACATAGATGACCTTCAAACTCTTGACCTGACCAATTTGGCTTCAATAAGTTTAGATCATGCTTACTAAACCACTGGGACATCTTTGACAATGTCATTAAAGCCCTGGATGGAGACAAAACCTTACATACAGCCTATCATGACTTAGCCAAGGCTTTTGACACAATCCCTCACTCAGGCATCATTGAGAAATTCACCCAATTGGTAATTAACCCATATGTCACTAGATGGGAAGCCAACTGGCTCACCAACAGAAAGCATACAGTCAAAGTTGGGGATTCCACCTCTACCAGTTACCAGTGGTGTACCACAAGGATGTGTGCTGGGCCCCCAATTGTTTTGAATCTATTTCTCATACGTCCAGGTGAAAATGGATGGCTTGTGACTAAAGTGCAATCATGGAGTTCCCCAATGTTAGTGACATACTACAAAAAGGGGCTTACACAGGCAAAGCCACAGTCATGAACTAAATAAAAAAAAAATGCGTTATCACCCTTTTGGCAAAGGGGAAGTCCATGCAAATTACAATATTAACAGTACTCCCCTTAGCTCAAACCCTGAGGTGAGAGATTTGGGAACACAGGTTGATAGCAACTTTAATTCCAATCACCATGTGCCCTCAGTGGTAAGGAAGGCTTTATGTGTTGCACATCTCAAAAGTAAGGGCATTGCATCCAGAGTTAAAGATCTTAAAAATACCCTATACTCATCTCTCATCAGACCACTTATAGATTACAATGCTCCCTTCTGTATCTACCTCACCAGACACCTGCAGCAACTGGAGAGACCTCAGAGGTTTCTCACCAAGAAAATTCAGGGCCTTCAGTACATGACTTACATGGACCGACTGAATGCCCTGTCACTGTAATCTGCATCTTACATGCTGCTGAGGAGTGACTTGTGCCTGCCCTACACAGCAGCCTCAGACTCTGCCCTAATGGAAATGCTGCACATCTGTAAGGCAATTAAGACAAGATTCACTCAGTCTAGGGTTCTCAACCTAGCCCGTGACATTAACAGGAAAGGCTGGAGAGACTAATAAGTCTCCCAGAGATTGCCACACCTCTGGTACAAACTCACAATTCATGTAAACAGAGCTCCTCAATGACACTATTTAAGTGCAACTTAGACAAATGGATGGGAGACCATAAATTTACCCCAGGGGTGTCACCTATGTCCCTCTTGGATAAGGGCAGTCGGTGCTGATCACAGACTCATGCTGCAAGCATAGACCATACAACTTGCTCAATAAGGGAACGAGGGTTTAGCATGGCTAGGCTTATAAAGGCCCTAGCACCAATATCCTAGTAACCTCCTGTGAACCTATATTCTCTCTCCAACTGTCTAATGAATAAAAAGGGTCTGTTGCCATGGATCTGAACATTTGCGCCATCTCAGTTACCATATTGGTGGATAAGGTCATCCTGAGGCAATGTAGAAATTGCCTCATATTTACTGACAACCAATTAATTCTCAAACAAACTGATATGGCATGTGAGGGACATATTTATGAAATTTCACAGGAGGCAAAGCTCTCACACAAAAGTACTCCTAATGCCAATAAGGTTGCCAGTAGTACACACGCTGCACCCATCACACACAATTTAAAACAGACGTAGACCCACATATACTGAGGCACATAACTGTAACTTTACTAAATCCCAAAGACATTCTAGATGAAGTACACATAACAAATACACTCAGCAGCCCTGAATACACTCTCAAAACAACATCCACATCAACACATACAGTCACATCTTATGGGGCCTCTACTTATAAGCCCATAAGGCAAGTCACCATACAATTCAACATTCTGGTCATTGGGCACTCCATTGTGAGGCACACTGATATCCCTATCACCAGGCTAAGTAAGGAAAAATTTACAGTAAGTTGCTTATCAGGGGATAGGATCAGCCACGTTATGCACACATTGAGATCGCTGGACCAAAAGTACCAGTACGACTCGGTCAGTAATCCATGTGGGTGTAAATGACCTGAGATGTACCTCCCTCGACTATATAAAGAGAGACATCATGGAGCTCTCAGAATGTGTGTCCTAAGCTGGTATTGAGCTTAGCAACGAGCAGAATTTTACCTTCTCCAAGGATGATGCCACAATGTGAACAAAAGGTGAATGACTTTAATAACTGGCTTAGTTTCTGTTGTCATTCTCAGGGGGGTGCAATATTTTTCAGCATGGAAGGAGATGGTCAACAGGCCATGCTGCTTTGTCAGGGATGGTCTGCACCTCTCCCCTCTAGGTTTTCAAATATTAGCTAAAACACTGTCTTCCCCCATAGTGCCTTTTTTAATCAATACCAAACTCAAAGTACTTCTGACATAGCAAATCTAAACCAAGAGAATCTAAAGGTATTACTGCTCATTGCTTGGACTCAAAACAATAAACTGCACTCCCTAGAAGCTCTCTTTCACTCTAGAGAATGCTGATGTCTGTGCAGTCACTGACACATGATTTAAAGCTGCAGAGAGTACACCGACAGTGCAAGGTTATGCCTTCCACACATTTAGACCAACTTCTATACAAACAGGGACTAAAGGTGGAGGTGTCTCGATTTACATCAAAAATAAATGTACCTCAAGGCTGTTCAAACAGGACAATATACTTACTCAGTTATCCTAAGCAAAATCCAATACCACTTCCTTGCAAGCTATAGGTACACCTCTATGACCGAGGAAACCCATAACATGTATTTAAATTTATTGGAAACACTCACCACCCAACCCAATATCATATTCATGGGTGACTTTAATTAACTCACTATTAATTGGGAATCCTATATGGCACCTAACATACAAGCACAGAGAATCCTGGATTTTGTAAATGCTAACTCCCTGGACCAGATTGTCAATACACCAACTGAGGTGAAACCATCCAGGATCTGGTCCTCACTAATATGGGAGAGTGCTGCACAGCCCCTAGTTTAATGTCTTCTCTGGTAAAATCAGAGCACAAAATGGTCATCTTTGAAGTAAAAAATAAAATCTAGACACTTAGCTAACCCTGGAATATTCAGGAACTACTCTAAGGTTAACTTCCTGCTATTAAGTGAAAAAGTGATAACATGGGAAAACATGAAGCCCCCATAACCCTTGAGAACACTGATGCCTATGCAGAACTGTTCACAGAAACCCTATACAGCATGTTAATAGCTACACAGAGGCAGCTGTACCCACCAGAAAGAAGTACAGAACTAACAAAAAACAAGTCACCCTGGTGGAATCATAAAATCAATAGGCTGAAAAACAGAACTCAGAAAATCATGGCAAAAATTAGGAAGTGCAGCACCCAGTAGGATAAAAGCACTCTCATAAAACTAAACTAACAACTCTGAGGACAAATAAAGTCCACCAAAGCCACGTTTGAGGTAAATTTGGCTTACCAGGCCAAGGGCAACCACAGGGCATTCTTTAACTATGTCTGCAACCTCAAAGATAATACACAAATGTGTGCAATGCTCAATATAAATAGAGCCACCTACACTGAGCCAGAAGATATAGCAAGCCTACTGGCTGACAAATTAAATTCCAAATTTATCTCTCTCACCCCCTCAATTTTCCCTCCAAAAATACCATTAAATATAACCCCCCCCCTGCTATCAGCAGAGATCAGGTCCTTAGTGATGTCTCTAAGGCCAAGAACACTGCTTAATTGGCCCAAACAATATCACAGGATGCCTTCTAAATAGCAAGAAACATGACCTATCAGGCCTTCTAGAATTGCTATTTAACTGTAGCCTCCAAACAGGCGTTGTGCCTCATGAATGGAGAACAGCAACAGTCATCCCTCTGCACAAAGGTGGGCCATCTACAGATCCATAAATCTCACTAGTCTTATATGCAAAACCATGTGAAGAATTATCACTGAAATTATCAACAATGATACAGTAAACCAAGAATATGGATCAAACCCAGTTTGGTTTAATCAAGGACAGGTCATGCCTACTAAACCTGGTGGACTTCTGTGAGAAGGTCAAAATGGTTCACACTGCCTACCTTTACCTGTCCAAGGGATTTGACACAATACCTCACTTGGGCATTGTTGACAAACTCAGGAGGTTAGGTACAAACCAGTAGGACACCCAATGGATAAACAACTGGCTCACAGAAAGGACCCAGAAGTTAAAATTGGAGAGTCTACCACTGCAAAGAAGCCAGTCACAAGTGGAGACACTCATGGATTAGTCCTTGGAACACTCCTTTTGGCATGCACTTCTCTTGAAGTCAAGGCTAATATCAATGGTCTCTGGCTGACTAAATTTGCAGATGATTGCAAATTAGGAGCTGTGATTGAATCCCACACTGACACAAATGTTCTTCAGGAAAGGCTGACACAAAATCAACTGGTGTCAGACCCATACAGTAAAACTAAATGCCAAGAAATGCATAATAATATCCTTTGGGAAGTCATCCACCCCTGGTAACTATGGTATCAAGAATACACCTATTAGAGTTGACACGGTGTTCAAGGTCTTAGGGACAATTTCACTGGTGGTACAAATGCCACGTGCAAACAAGGTTGTCAAGAACACACACTACATCACACACACACACACACACACACACACACACACACACACACACACACACACACACACACTACAGCAATCTAGCCTTTGACGATCACATGTCTACAGTGAGGAACTCTTTCTATGTTAAGCAACTTATAAACAAAAGTATGGTATCTAGGTCCGAGGAAGTCACTGTTCCACTATATTCGGTATTCATCAGATCTATCATGGAGTACAATGCACCCTTTGGTATGTGCCAAACCAGCCATATCCAATAAATGTACCATCCACAGAGGTTACTCATGAAAAGAATACAGAGCATAAGTAAAATGTCCTAAGCAGACCACCTCAAGGCCATATCCCTGTATTCTATCTCCTACAGGCCAGTGAGGGGAAATCTATGCCTGCCATACAGAGCATTGTCAGACACCAGTCTGATGGATCTTTTGCATATCAGCAAAACAAATAGCACCATACTTACTCACTGTAAATCTTAAACCTTGCCTGTGATATAAATAGGACCTGTTGGAGAGACAATTATGTAACCCTGAGATGACCCCTTCTCTGGAACAGGCTCCTCATCCATGTAAAGCAGAGTTCTTCCCTACCCCAATTCAAGTGCAACTTGGTCAATTAGATGGGGAACAAGAAATTCATCCCTGGCTTGGTATCTATGTCTCCAATGGACACAGGCAGCCTGTAAATGTTTCATCTTCCAGGCCCCTGCTTGTAAGCATTTAATTTCCCAAGCCCCTGCTTACACTTAAAGAGCACCAGAACTTGTCAGAGATTTGGGATGCATTGCTAGGCTTAAAAAGGCCCTTGAGGTAGCTAGCCTAGAAAACACCTATGGATCTATATAACCATATTTTTTGTATTATAATGCATGATGTGTTGTTACATCAAGAAGTTAGCAATGCCTTGCATAGATACAAACACCCAGAAAGTAAATTTTATCTATAGGTTTCCCTTAGAACTTTCAACATTGTGTGAATAAAACAAATACCTTGTACAGAAACAAGCTTTGAGCAGCTAGTTTACACCTTAAACAGTACTACCATCAAAGTTTAACACACTCTAACCTAGTCTAGTGCCAAACACCAGAGATCACCCAAGCAGTCCTCTGTATAATCCAGTCCATGGCCTACAGTGGCCCACTCAAATAAAGATCCGGACAACATGGATATGCCATTTTCAAATGCCTTTATAGCCAGTTTGTTAGATATGGACATTGTGAGACAATGTATCAACTGTCTCATGTTTACAGTCAAACATTTAATCCTTAAAGAAACAAACACAATATGTGAGAGATGCACATAGACAATTTCACTGGTGGTACAAATGTCACGTGCAAACAAGGTTGTCAAGAACACACACTATATCCAGCACACACACACACACACACACACACACACACACACACACACACACACACACACACACACACTACATCACATACACACACACTTATGCCGAGGCACTAAAAAGCAGTCTTCCCAAACCTCAAAGACTTCCTAAGCATATAAAAAGCAATGCCAATCCTCAGCTATCTCTAAAGCCCTAACCAAAAGTAAAACCAAACATCACAATACACCCACTACACCCAAACAAGAAACCCATAAATTAAGTAAACATATTGCTCAACTCTTGTCGTAGGGAACTCCACTGAATATGTAGATGTCCTGTTTACCAGACTGAATAAGAAGATAAGCTGGGGCCAGGATCCACCAAATTCTGCATGCACTCAAGTCACTGCACCATAGGCACCAGTATGATTTTTGTCTTAGTCCATGTGGGTGCTTATGTCCTGAGACATTTCCTCGGGCTATAAGCAGAGTGACATTGTTGATCTTTCTGAATGTGTGCCTCAAGCGGGTATGGGCCAGCCTTCTATTGATCAGCATTCTACCTTCACCAATGATGATGCCATGAAAGAAAGCCAATTATTGAATTCAGTTATCTTTTGTTCATAGTATAATACTATGAACAAAAGAGAACTGAACTCAATAATTGGCTCTCTTTCTGGTGTCATAAAGGGAGATTCAACATTTTTCATCTTGGGAGGATATGGTTAAAAAAACACATTGGTTTGCCAAGTATGGTCTACACCCATTTACCCCAGGCTTCCAAATACTTGCTAAAACTTTATGCATAATCTTAGAATATTTTTAGAAAACACTAAACTGACAAACCTACTGAGATAGCAAATAAAACCCAAAGAAACATGAAGGTGTTACTGCTCAATGCTAGGAGCCTAAACAAGAAACTCCACACCCTTCAAGCTCTCTGCACTCAGTAGAATATAGACATTGGTGCTGTTATAGAGACATGGTTTACATCCACATAAATGACTCCAGCAGTGCATGGCTTCAGTGCCTTCCACACAATTAGACATTCAGCTGCACAGACAAGCACAAAAAGTGAAGTCTCAATCGATATTAGCATCAACTACAGGTTTATTAAACAAGATGATGCCCTGGAATTTATCTACGTGCAATACACCGCAGACAAAGTTCTATACCATGTACTTGCAATATATAGGTCATCAATTACATCCCTAAAATCCCATAGCTTGTACCTAGACCTACCGGAGATACTCACCCATAAACCAAATAACCTACTCATGGGTGACTAACTGCCTCTCTTTAGACTAAGAAACATACACCACCTCATACTCACCTGCACAATGATTCCTGGACTTTATTAACACAAATACCCTTGACCAAATAGTGTGCAAAGCCACTAGAAGTTCAAACATACTAGACCTGGTACTCACAAATAAAGAAGAGGACTACACCTCCCCCATTGTCATATCCTCACTGGTGAGGTTGGACCACAAGGTAGTCTTCTTTGAAATAAATATCAACTCCCTAACCCCAGCAAACCCTGTAACAGTTAGGTACTAATCCAAAGCAAACTACATCCTATTAAGTGAAACTGTGTCAAAATTTAGTGCCCATCCCAACCCTGAGTTCACAGCAATGTATGGAAAATTGTTTATAGAGACCCTGTACAAACATGTAAATGGATGTCGAGAGAGACTGCTGTACCTACTAGTATTATCCCGAAAAACACTAAAAACTAAACGCCCCAGAGACAACAGTTGAGTTTTGTCATCCTTCTGAATGCAAAACTGTAAACAATTTATTGAAAGCCTTAGTATAATCTAAATTAGAGGTTAATCTAAAGTGAAATAAGTTGCAACAAAAATTAATATGACTGGTAAACATTACTGCTACCACAAAAACTATGCTTCCCATTACAACCCTAAGCAAAGAAGATGACAATGAATTTTATTACTGACTTTTAAAAGGTATAACATCTAACAAACTATATATTGCCATAAATATAAATATAATGACCTACAAGGGAAGCTAGCCAGTTACTTACTTATGAATCTATAAGAAAAATGGGATAAGTCAGAATGGATCAACATTCTTTCTTAATTAACACTGGAAACAATAAAATGAAATGAAAAAGTATATACAACTGCAAGGTGGAAATTACACTGACTATTAAAACCTTAAAAAGTGACTGGTACATAGGGCTGGGGTAACTTCTTAAGTACAAATTGTAAATGTTACAATAGGACTAAAAATGTTAACAACCTGGTATGAGCTCAGATTTAAAATGCAGTTTAAAGCAAAGGGTAGATTGTGATAATAGTAAATTGAAAGTCAAATTCTAGTAGTAGACAGACTGAAATAGCATTATGTAGAAATATAAGAAAAAAAAACTGCTTCAGTGTGATCCTAAGAATTCTAACTAGTTATTAACTTTAGAATGCTTATTAGAATTAAATCTTAAATTTTAAATCAATAACTGAAATAAGTGTGCAATCTTACCTTCTTCTTTCGGCTTTTCGTGGTTAGTGTCTGCCCAGCGGATCACCTGTCCACTCATGATTGGCAGTGGAGTTTTACGGTGTCGAGTTGCCAGCCTGGTGCCCAACCTTCCACAGAAGGCACACACACATGCACGCACTCACACCTATGGCCAATTTAGAGTGTCCAATCCACCTACAGCATGTCTTTGTGATGTGGGAGGAAACCCAAGCACTCAGAGGAAACCCACACGACTACAGCGAGGACATGCAGACTCTGCAGAGAAGGCAACCTAGCCAAGGATCGAACCGGAGAACCTCTTGCTGTGAAGTAGCAACGCTAAGTGCTGCACCACCCAGCAAGTCTGCAATCTTATGTGGAATAAAAAGTATCTGCTAATGAAATAACATTTGTCAGATGCAGGGGGAGAGTTACCCAAGGATTTTCTTTTCTAGAACAGAAGAGAACAATATCAGTATTAGTGAAATGAACCTAGTATGCATGCTACAAATGAAGCTTTTCAAATACCATTTGATAAAAATGAAACCAAGACTGTCTAGTATTAATTCTGTCATTGTATTACAATCAAATAGTAAAGTACACTATAGTTTCTCCTTCCCTGCAGCTCACCCATCACCTGTCACCAGGTGCTCTAATCATTCACCAGGTTTAGCAGACCAACCCTGACCTGCTCTGGGCTCAAGCTAAGCTACTGCCACCCCTTAGGTAACTCTGCAAGACCTGCATAAGTTCTGCATTTGTAGGTGCACATGTGCTTCCGTTCCCCACTAATGCAACACAAAGGTCACAAGGCTAATGCTCTACTTACTGCAGTAAGCCTAAGCTGCCCCCCCCGTGATGTGTGAGCTAACATCAGCCTCTCACGCCCATCTTCTCCCTCTCCAAAGATGCTGACAAGTTGAACATTATTTGTTTTATTTTGTTTATTTGTTTAACATTTGTTTACCGGGAAAGTCTGACTTGGAATTAACCAATTTTCAGTGGAGGCAGGGGGAGAAGTGCTGCTGACACATGTCTTTGTAATATTGGAGGAAAGAGGAGTACCCGGAGGAAACCCACATGAATGCATGGAGGAAATGCAGACTCCCACACAAGGCACCCCAGCAGAGAATATAACTGGAGGGCCTCTTGTTGTGAGGCGACAATAACTGCTGCATCACTGCTCCATCCAAAACATGGCTTATATGGATCACAGAAAGGGCTTTATCTCTCGGACATGGGGCCACTTAAAGAATACTTAGTTTCTAAAAGGCAGACAAATTAAGTTGACTTGGATTCTGGAACCATGATTACTACTTGTTGTGTATAAAGGCCTAAAGGAAAGAAATCAGGAAAGTAGTTTCTTAAGTGGAAGGATCATTGTGTATTAGAATAAAGGCTCTGCTTGAAGATTTGCGATTCGTGGAGATGGATGGTATATTCATGTCCTATGTTGGTTGTGGCCTGAGAGAGGATTGGATGAAGACTTTGCATAGAGCTGGAATTAAGGCCTATTAAGATCTGCAGCTGTGAACTGTAATCTTCAGCCTGAATAATGTAAGGGCTGTTTGTGCCTCAGTCTGAAAGGAACAAAACTGGTGGTGTAACCTTTAAAGAATGGGGACTGGCAGCTAAGTCACTGTTTGACTAAGGTAACTATGAGAGATATAGCTAGATATACAGATAAGCATATTGATAATATGTGTGTGACTGTATTGGTATAATTCACGCAAAGGTGCTAAATTTTATTTTTGAAGTGCATTCTGTATTATGGAGCAAAAGTCTGGCTGTTTTAGAGACGGAGCGCTGTATATTGTTAGAGACTTTTTTTTCATTCTGCATCTTTTTTCTTTCCTAGCATAAAACATTCTTGCTACATCTGAGAGCTGTGTCTTCAATCAAAGGCCATCCAGCAGTAGTTGTATGAACAGCCTTGGGAGTGCCACATGACTGTTCTTTCGGGAATAGCTCTAGTGGTAAGTACTTTGGAACATTTTCCTTCCATGCTGCATGTCACTCTTTAGATGACAGGTAGACAGCAGTAGGGTTACCACCTGTCCCTGTTAGCTCCGGACAGTACCTGTTTGGATAGATGTGTTCTGCAATAAAAAATGAAAACTAGCAAATGTCTGGAGATGTTAGGGCAAACAGATATTTCTTAAGTTTCTTTTATAAGAATAAAAAAACAATTGTTATGCATCAGAAACTTCAAAATATTATATGAAAGAACATAATCAACTCAAATTTCACATGAAAAAAAAATTCCTTTTTGGGGAAAAAAGGGAATTTCAGTACTTCACACTGGCTGGTGTATGTGGTTTGTCCATCCTAGGGAAAAGGAGGCATTCTAGATTCACTGCAATAAGCAACATATGAGCCTAGTGACCTTTTTACTGGGTAAGTGGTGACTGGAAGCCCGTATGCACATTTAAACAAGAAAGTTCCACTTTGGGCATTGAAAAAGGTGCCAACCATAACTAACAATATGCAGGAATAGTAAATCTGTGGGTGTAAGACTTGATTGCTATAAAATAAGAGTGTTGACTGCATCTGCAGTGAATTCCTTTCTGTGTAGGGGATTTCTGATTGGTTGTTTCACAGATAAAATCAAACTGATGTCAGTGACATTTGCCAACAGCCAGGCATGTTGACAGTCTTAATTTAGACTCCATGTTCTTCTTTTGGGGCAGTCATACAGATTATATTAAACTTTCCTCACAAACCTGAAACAGTTGGACAACAATTTCAATTTAGTCAACATTTTTTGATTGGAAGAGGTCTAGAGTAAGAGACACTTGCAGAATATTGACTTTGCTTTCCAATCTCATGCCTACTTTCCAGTATGCATGTAAACTGATGATGCACTACTGTGATTTCAACAGTTCCTATATTTCTAGGGAATGTTTTTCCGAAGAACAAGCAAAAACTAAAGGTCTGCGGCTGACAAAGTTTGTGGATGGCTGCAAACTGGGAGCAGTCATGGAATATCCAAATGATGTCAGCATCCTACAAGAGAGTCTTACCAATGTCATGGGCTTAAACTCAATGCAAAAAATATATCATCATCCCTTTCAGTAAGGAGGATATTCCAGATAACTACCACATCAATACCTAAAGTATGCACTCAGTGCTGAGAGACCTGGGCACACAGGTTGACAGCAAATGCATCTTTGGCCACCATGTCTCCACAGTGGTAAGGGCATTCTGTATTGCTCACCTCATAAGTAAGGGCATTGCCTCCAGAAACAAAAGAAGTTATCAGCTCCCTGTACTCTTCCCTCATCAGCCCAATAATTGAGTTCAATGCACCTTCTGGTATGTACCTTTCCAAGCACCTGCAGCAATTGGAGAGACCACAAAGGTTCCTCACAAGGGAAATTCAAGAATTTCAGCATCTGTCCTATGTGGATCACTGTCAATTTATTTTGTTTCATACAGTCTACTCTGAGGTGATCTCTGCCTTGCATACAAGGCAATCTCTGACTTTGCTTTACTGTAAATTTTGTATCTCCCCAAGTCAAATGGTACATGGGTTACTTGCTATAAAGACCTTGGCCTGGTATGTGATATTAATAAAACCTACCAGAGGGACAAATTTGTCTCTCAGAGGTTACTACACCTTTGGAACAGACTTCCTCTTCATGTGAAACAGAGCACCTCACTGGCCAACTTCAAATGCAATCTTGAGGACTGTATGGATAACCATCAATTCACCCCAGGGGCTCCTCCTGTGGTGTTCTTGGACAGGGCAGTAGGCGCTGATCATGGAAATAAGGGTAGAATTTAACTAGGCTTGTAAGGGCCTTAAGGCCATTAGCCTAGTAACTTCCTATGATCCTATGTTCCTATGTTTATCTGTACTGCCAACAGTATAATATTTTTCCACGCAGCTGTACTTCCATATTGATACAGCATACTCTGGTGGATCTAAAGTTATTCTGTGGACAGAAAAGTAATTAACTGAAAATAAAAGAAGAATTAATTCAACAATGCACAATTCCAGGTTGAATACAATTGTCAAAAATAAATAATGATAAAGAAAAAAGAAAGAAAGGTATTTCTACACCGACACACATTCCATATCAAATGTTTGTAGTTTAAGAGACAACCTTCTTACTCTGACAGTTCTGCTAAGGTCTTACTATTTATACTAAGCTTTCATCGGTTAATATGAGTACTGACTAATTTGAACCGACTTTTCCCATTACTATTATATCCAAAGTGACCATTACTATGCATAGTGATGCCAGTCCCCCTGCACTACTTAACTGCCACATAGTTCTGTACATGTCATCTCTGATATCCCAAAGGCCCCTTTAGGCAGAGGTGGAAGATGCATCCAGTCACAATCATCACCATCTTCATCAATCGTCACTTTCTTTCCTGCTTGTCCGGGTGGGGCTTGCAACTTTACACACTAAGAAAGCTAGATAAACCTTCTCTGTTTTGAGCATTAGAACCCAGCTCACTTTGGTGGATTTTCTTGTATTTTCCTGCAAGTTAGGAAAGGCAGTCCCTCCAAAATGTCATTTGTCTGCACTATAACTTCACCCCAAAGGACTGTGTCTCCTTCAGATTCTGTGGCAAGCAACCAGGAGACATCCTCATAAAAGGCCCATAACTGCAGCAACAGGTTCCTCTTTGTATGATCAGTGGCTGTAGCCCAAGATTCTTTCAATTTATAAGATGCTTATTCTGTAATAGAGAGCAAGGCCAAACACTCTGCAAATTCATTTGATTTCATCTGCATGCATCATATCATTAGTTTCATTATTGTCTAAAACTCAGGATCATATATGAATATGGAGACAAAGACTTGCTAAAAAAAATACTTTTGCTTTACTCAGCTCTATTTCCCCTATAAAAGTAGATTAAAATACTGCTAAAGCACCCTGTATCTCAACTCATGAATAACACTACACCTTAAGTAACTGCCCCCACAGCACACATGTGAATAGCAAGTCCCTTTTTTTCTAGGGCAAAATAAAAATATCTGACTTGGAAATGCTGGAGGTACTGGGTTTGATCCATGAGCTACACAAAGAGTACTTACTCCAGTTATCACTGATAGTACTGGGTTTGATCCATGAGCTACACAATGAGTACTTACTCCAATTATCACTTATAGTACTGGGTTTGATCCATGAGCTACACAATGAGTACTTACTCCAATTATCACTGATATTACTGGGTTTGATCCATGAGCTACACAATGAGTACTTACTCCAATTATCACTGATATTACTGGGTTTGATCCATGAGCTACACAATGAGTACTTACTCCAAATATCACTGATAGTACTGGGTTTGATCCATGAGCTACACAATGAGTACTTACTCCAAATATCACTGATAGTACTGGGTTTGATCCATGAGCTACACAATGAGTACTTACTCCAATTATCACTGATATTACTGGGTTTGATCCATGAGCTACACAATGAGTACTTACTCCAATTATCACTGATAGTATTGGGTTTGATCCATGAGCTACACAATGAGTACTTACTCCAATTATCACTGATATTACTGGGTTTGATCCATGAGCTACACAATGAGTACTTACTCCGATTATCACTAATAGTACTGGGTTTGATCCATGAGCTACACAATGAGTACTTACTTCAATTATCACTGATAGTACTGGGTTTGATCCATGAGCTACACAATGAGTACTTACTCCAATTATCACGGATAGTACTGGGTTTGATCCATGAGCTACACAATGAGTACTTACTCCAGTTATCATTGATAGTACAGGGTTTGATCCATGAGCTACACAATGAGTACTTACTCCAATTATCACTGATATTACTGGGTTTGATCCATGAGCTACACAATGAGTACTTACTCCAAATATCACTGATAGTACTGGGTTTGATCCATGAGCTACACAATGAGTACTTACTCCAATTATCACTGATATTACTGGGTTTGATCCATGAGCTACACAATGAGTACTTACTCCAAATACAACTGATAGTACTGGGTTTGATTCATGAGCTACACAATGAGTACATACTCCAATTATCACTGACAGTACTGGGTTTGATTCATGAGCTACACAATGGGTACTTACTCCAATTATCACGGATAGTACTGGGTTTGATCCATGAGCTACACAATGAGTACTTACTCCGATTATCACGGATAGTACTGGGTTTGATCCATGAGCTACACAATGAGTACTTACTCCAATTATCACTGATAGTACTGGGTTTGATCCATGAGCTACACAATGAGTACTTACTCCAATTATCACGGATAGTACTGGGTTTGATCCATGAGCTACACAATGAGTACTTACTCCAGTTATCATTGATAGTACAGGGTTTGATCCATGAGCTACACAATGAGTACTTACTCTGATTATCACTGATAGAACTGGGTTTGATCCATGAGCTACACAATGGGTACTTACTCCAATTATCACTGACAGTACTGGGTTTGATCCATGAGCTACACAATGAGTACTTACTCCGATTATCACGGATAGTACTGGGTTTGATCCATGAGCTACACAATGAGTACTTACTCCAATTATCACTTATAGTACTGGGTTTGATCCATGAGCTACACAATGAGTACTTACTCCAATTATCACTGATAGTATTGGGTTTGATCCATGAGCTACACAATGAGTACTTACTCCAAATATCACTGATAGTACTGGGTTTGATCCATGAGCTACACAATGAGTACTTACTCCAATTATCACTGATAGTACTGGGTTTGATCCATGAGCTACACAATGAGTACTTACTTCAATTATCACTGATAGTACTGGGTTTGATCCATGAGCTACACAATGAGTACTTACTCAAATTATCACTGATAGTACTGGGTGTGATCCATGAGCTACACAATGAGTACTTACTCCGATTATCACGGATAGTACTGGGTTTGATCCATGAGCTACACAATGAGCACTTACTCCAATTATTACTGATAGTACTGGGTTTGATCCATGAGCTACACAATGAGTACTTACTCCAATTATCACTGATACGGTCCATAATGAAAAGTATACACAACACAGCCCTGCTTAATTCAATTTGCTGTTGTAAAATAATTTAATAGCATAAATTTCTATTATTTTGTTAAACAATGCCTTATAGAGAAATGATAAGTATGAAATAATCCATACTGGATAGTGTGATGTATTCTGTGTGTAAATAACTATCTCAGGCCCATAGACTGGATGAGCTTATATACATATGCTGTCTGATTATGCACAGATAACAAGACTAGCACCTAATTTGCATGACTGTGGAAACTGAAGTGTGTAATGTTATGGGGCTGTATTTTCTTAAGGTACCAGCAACATAACTCCTTGTCACTCACAGTGTATTCCCTGAAAAACATATGAATGAGCATTGATTACTGGAGAACCATATCTTCTGTGAGTGGCATTCATTTATGGAGACTATTGTCTGATAAAGGGTGGTGGGCATATTATTCCATCTGAAGGAGTAATCTTCTTACTGAATATCTGCAGGTGCCCTGTCACATGAAGTGCCCACCCTGACATTTACTGCCAGCTGTTAAGGTATCTAAATATATACAAGATAGTATTATTGTAGAAATTATTAAAGAGCTCGACAAAAGTATTGTTACTAATGCACATGTTAAAACAATGCAATGTTTTGTCATGACGTCTGCAACACAAGAGGTGGCTTTCTGTCTTTCAGCACATCCTAACCTAATGGAATGATTCAGTTCAAACAAAAATTTTATGAGGAGTGTGTTAACCTCTGCATCCCTCATCCAGTGTCTGATGTAGACATTGCCGTAACCACCACACATGATTTTATAGTTAGTGGACTTGATAGCAAATGTGCAAATAAAGTTCAATAATTTTAATCTTAAATAACATATGGAATATTAGTGGGATACTTCATTTTGGACTCTACATAAGACAAGCTTGCATAGAAAGGCTACTGTTAAGAATATATTATTAACAAATACAGTAACATTGGCACTTTTGTCTAAAATTCATTTGAGCAAAATTTATTCAAATTATTATTGTTTATGAAAGTGATTTGAATGATACACTGATCAAATTATTTTTCTTTGTTCTGTCTTTGCTTCTTGTAAGTCTTATAGCCATCCTACGCTCAAAGAAGTGTTGTAATTGTGAGCAGCTTTTTGATTGTATTTTTCCCGATCATGGTTGGTCAAACATGAACTCACATGAATTGTGCAGAACAAAGGCATACTGCCGTGTAGGCTACATTGTTCCGTAATATTGTGCAACTTTGGAGGGGATATATAAAGCACAGTGATGGTGGAGTGACTGACGCTGTCTTTCTGGTGGGCTTACCCCCCCCGTAAAACTTCTAATCTCTTATTGTCCTCCTTAGTTATGTTTCATGATCTAAAGAAAATGGTGAATGAATGCAATATAACAATTATTCTAACAGAGGTGAAGCAAATATTACTGATATTTCCTCTTTAATAGTTGTCCTTTGAGTTGTTCTGCTTTATTTCGTCTTTTTCTAGTTTTTGTTTAACTCGTGGGTTGAAAGGTTGTATCTCTCTCCCTGTGAGGTGCTGGTATTGAAGAAGTTAATATTCATCACTATAATGCCTATTTTGTAGTTTCTTTAGTTTGTCTCAGATCAAATTAATTTACAAACCAGGCAACATTTATATAGTTTAGAGTGACTATATAAAAGAAGAGCAATCTTATATAACAGTATCATCTGCCAATGCAGTGATCTGCACCATTATTAAAATGTTAATCAATGATTCTAAATTCATAGAAAAATAACGTTATCTTCCTCATTTCAACTTTGCATCCTCGATGAACCTAGTTAAATAATATAAAGTCTAAAATCTTGTACTTAGCTAGACAACTTCTACTTTTGCACAATACTATAGATTATAACATAAGAAGATACAATTTCTAGTCAATGTCAACAAATAAACATGGATCATAGGAAGTTACTAGACTATTGGCCCTGAGGCCCTTATAAGCCTAACCAAGAGTTTATCCATGCACAGACAAATCAGCACCCAATGCACCTGTCCAGCAGGGAAATGGGTGGAATCCCAGGGAAGTATTTTCTATTTCCTATCCAGTTATCCAGATTGCACTTACAAAAGTGGTAAAGAGGTACTCTGCTTGAATTGGAGAGGGAGTCTATTCCATAGATAGGGGAGTCTCTGGGACACAAATCTGTCCCACTAGTAAGTCCTATTGATGTCACAGACCAGGTTCAGGCCAGGTGTAAGGGTTACTCGAGTGGAGCTTAACTTGCAGATATGCAACAGTCCCATCAAGGCAGGGTCCAAGATCGCCTTGTATGCCCAAAGGTCACCTCTGAGGAATCTGTGTGAAACAGAGTAGAGGCATAGAGATTTTAGCCTATTTGTGTATGGTAGATTTTTGAGGCCCTGGATTCTCCTGGTCATGAGTCAGGTAAGGACAAAATTAGTATGCATTTTTGAGGACGCAAGAAGCATTTTCTTTGGGGAGGAGATTGGTTGGTATACAGTGCAGTTGTTCATAGTTTGAGGAAATGTGATGAGGGAAGTAGGAATGGAGCTTTAGGAATGGGGATTTGCTTTGACTTTGGAGAAAGAAAGTGAGAGTTGGGGTTATAAATCAGGATTTTTGTATGGCAGAAGTTCAGAGGGGTTGTAAAGATTGAGGCAAAGTTTGGTGAGAGAAAATAATGTGGGGCTAAAGATGGGGTATGGGGTGAGGTGTCGTACATCAGGGCAATTAAGGAAGGTGGGCCTGATTATGATTTTCCATTTAAGATTAATTTTCAGGTAATACCAAACTTCAAAGAAATTACATGAGAGGAGCTGATAGGAAGTTGCAGGTGGGTAGAGATGTGCGCTGGAGAGTGCTGGTCATTTGCATATGTGGTGGGATTATGAGATGGTACAGACATGGTGACAGGAGATGATGAACATTTTAAAGGCAATATAAGGGAGAAAGGTGGGAACCATTTGCTGCAGGTAAAATGGGTAGAGGTGTGGTAAGCAGTCTGGTTGGTAAAGTTAATAATAAAAGGTCGAGAAGTCATGCAGTGAAGAAGTTAAATCTGGGGTGGTGAAGCAATGGGTATAAGACTTAGTTCTGGGAGGAAAGTTAGTAGGTGGAAGGAAAATTTTGAACTTTTGGAGTTTCAGGGAGAGAAAGCTTTGGTTGTAATTCATGTACATGCAGAGAAAATGGCAAGGGTATGATTAAGGGTGGGTGCAGAAGGTAAGTGGGCAAAGGCAGGGGAGATGGCACAGACTGCTGGTATTAAGTAGGATATGACATAGTGGTGTATGTAGGTGACAGACCACTATTCCTACATGACAGTGGGTGTCAAGTTTTCTGGTTTTGTGAGACTATTGCTTGCATATAAAGTGCTTACTTTGGTATTATTGCTGTTATGTACATGACATATACATTGAGTATGTTTATATTTAGTCATTTTATTTTACATTTGTTAATCAGGGAAGTCTGGTTGGGCACAAGGAACCCTTTTTAATGAAGACTCAAGGAGAAAAGCTCCAGTACATGCAGTACAAACAAAAATTACGTTATACAATATCAACAATATCAGGCAAAATAGAAATAAACCAAACTGTACAATGTCAAAATAGATAAGATAATAACTATGCATACAGTAGTAGGGCTTCTTATACTAATTATACTCTGTACAGTAACTACACATACAGCAGTAAGGCTTCTTGTCCTAATTATACTCTGTACAGTAATTATACATGCAGCAGTAAGGCTTCTTGAACTAATTATACTCTGTACAGTAACTACACATACAGCAGTAAGGCTTCTTATACTAATTATACTCTGTACAGTAATCATACATACTGCAGTAGGGCTTTGTAGACTAATTATACTCTGTACAGTAACTACACATACAGCAGTAAGGCTTCTTGTACTAATTATACTCTGTACAGTAATCATAGATACAGCAGTAGCGCTTCTTATACTAATTATACTCTTTACAGTAACTACACATACAGCAGTAGGGCTTCGTATACTAATTATACTCTGTACAGTAATCATACATGCAGCAGTAAGGCTTCTTGTACTAATTACACTGTGTACAGTAATCATACATACAGCAGTAGGGCTTCTTATACTAATTATACTCTGTACAGTAACTACACATACAGCAGTAAGGCTTCTTGTACTAATTATACTCTGTACAGTAATCATAGATACAGCAGTAAGGCTTCTTATACTAATTATACTCTGTACAGTAACTACACATACAGCAGCAAGGCTTCTTATACTAATTATACTCTGTACAGTAATCATACATGCAGCAGTAGGGCTTCGTATACTAAGTATACTCTGTACTGTTACTATACATACAGCAGTAAGGCTTCTTGTACTAATTATGCTCTGTACAGTAATCATACATGCAGCAGTAGGGCTTCTTATACTAATTATACACTGTGCAGTAATCATACATGCAGGAGTAAGGCTTCTTATACTAATTATACTCTGTACAGTAACTACACATACAGCAGTAAGGCTTCTTATACTAATTATACTCTGTAGAGTAATCATGCATACAGCAGTAAGGCTTCTTGTACTAATTATACTCAGTACAGTAATCATACACACAACAGTAAGGCTTCTTGTACTAATTATATTCTGTTCAGTAACTACACATACAGCAGTAAGGCTTCTTGTACTAATTATACTCTGTACAGTAATCATACATACAGCAGTAAGGCTTCTTGTACTAATTATACTCTGTACAGTAACTACACATACAGCAGTAAGGCTTCTTGTACTAATTATACTCTGTACAGTAATCATACATAAAGCAGTAAGGCTTCTTGTACTAATTATACTCTGTACAGTAACTACACATACAGCAGTAAGGCTTCTTGTACTAATTATACTCTGTACAGTAATCATACATGCAGCAGTAAGGCTTCTTGTACTAATTATACTCTGTACAGTAATCACACATGCAGCAGTAGGGCTTCGTATACTAACTATACTCTGTACAGTAATTACACATGCAGCAGTAAGGCTTCTTGTACTAGTTATACTCTGTACAGTAATCATAAATACAGCAGTAAGGCTTCTTATACTAATTATACTCTGTACAGTAACTACACATACAGCAGTAAGGCTTCTTATACTAATTATATTCTGTACAGTAATCACACATACAGTAGTAGGGCTTCTTGTACTAATTATACTCTGTACAGTAATCATACATGCAGCAGTAGGGCTTCGTATACTAATTATACTCTGTACAGTAACTATACATACAGCAGTAAGGCTTCTTGTACTAATTATACTCCGTAAAGTAATCATACATGCAGCAGTAAGGCTTCTTGTACTAATTATACTCTGTACAGTAATCATACATGCAGCAGTAGGGCTTCGTATACTAATTATACTCTGTACAGTAACTACACATACAGCAGTAAGGCTTCTTGTACTGGTTATACTCTGTACAGTAATCATACATACAGCAGTAGGGCTTCTTATACTAATTATACTCTGTGCAGTAATCATACATGCAACAGTAAGGCTTCTTATACTAATTATACTCTGTACAGTAACTACAGATACAGCAGTAAGGCTTCTTATACTAATTATACTCTGTACAGTAATCATACATACAACAGTAAGGCTTCTTGTACTAATTATACTCAGTACAGTAATCATACATACAGCAGTAAGGCTTCTTGTACTAATTATACTCTGTACAGTAACTACACATACAGCAGTAAGGCTTCTTGTACTAATTATACTCTGTACAGTAATCATACATACAGCAGTAATGCTTCTTGTACTAATTATACTCTCTACAGTAATCATACATACAGCAGTAAGGTTTCTTGTACTAATTATACTCTGTACAGTAACTACACATACAGCAGTAAGGCTTCTTGTACTAATTATACTCTGTACAGTAATCATACATACAGCAGTAGTGCTTCTTATACTAATTATACTCTGTACAGTTACTACACATACAGCAGTAAGGCTTCTTATACTAATTATACTCTGTACAGTAATCATACATACAGCAGTAGGGCTTCTTATACTAATTATACTCTGTACAGTAATCATACATACAGCAGTAGGGCTTCTTATACTAATTATACTCTGTACAGTAATCATACATACAGCAGTAAGGCTTCTTGTACTAATTATACTCTGTACAGTAATCATACATAAAGCAGTAGGGCTTCTTATACTAATTATACTCTGTACAGTAACTACACATAGAGCAGTAAGGCTTCTTGTACTAATTATACTCTGTACAGTAATTATACATACAGCAGTAGGGCTTTGTATACTAATTATACTCTGTACAGTAACTACACATACAGCAGTAAGGCTTCTTGTACTAATTATACTCTGTACAGTAATCAGATACAGCAGTAGCGCTTCTTATACTAATTATACTCTGTACAGTAACTACACATACAGGAGTAGGGCTTCGTATACTAATTATACTCTGTACAGTAATCATACATGCAGCAGTAAGGCTTCTTGTACTAATTACACTGTGTACAGTAATCATACATACAGCAGTAGGGCTTCTTATACTAATTATACTCTGTACAGTAACTATACATACAGCAGTAAGGCTTCTTGTACTAATTATACTCTGTACAGTAATCATACATACAGCAGTAAGGCTTCTTGTACTAATTATACTCTGTACAGTAACTACACATACAGCAGTAAGGCTTCTTATACTAATTATACTCTGTACAGTAATCATATATACATCAGTAGGGCTTCTTATACTAATTATACTCTGTACAGTAATCATACATACAGCAGTAGGGCTTCTTATACTAATTATACTCTGTACAGTAACTACACATACAGCAGTAGGGCTTCGTATACTAATTATACTCAGTACAGTAATCATACATGCAGCAGTAAGGCTTCTTGTACTAATTACACTGTGTACAGTAATCATACATACAGCAGTAGGGCTTCTTGTACTAATTATACTCTGTACAGTAATCATAGATACAGCAGTAGCGCTTCTTATACTAATTATACTCTGTACAGTAACTATACATACAGCAGTAAGGCTTCTTGTACTAATTATACTCTGTACAGTAATCATACATGCAGCAGTAAGGCTTCTTGTACTAATTATACTCTCTACAGTAACTACACATACAGCAGTAAGGCTTCTTGTACTAATTATACTCTGTACAGTAATCATACACACATCAGTAAGGCTTCTTGTACTAATTATACTCTGTACAGTAACTACACATACAGCAGTGAGGCTTCTTGTACTAATTATACTCTGTACAGTAATCATACATGCAGCAGTAAGGCTTCTTGTACTAATTATACTCTGTACAGTAATAAAACATGCAGCAGTAGGGCTTCGTATACTAATTATACTCTGTACAGTAACTACACATACAGCAGTAAGGCTTCTTGTACTAGTTGTACTCTGTACAGTAATCATAAACACAGCAGTAAGGCTTCTTATATTAATTATACTCTGTACAGTAACTACACATACAGCAGTAAGGCTTCTTATACTATTTATACTCTGTACAGTAATCATACATACAGCAGTAGGGCTTCTTGTACTAATTATACTCTGTACAGTAATCATACATGCAGCAGTAGGGCTTCGTATACTAATTATACTCTGTACAGTAACTATACATACAGCAATAAGGCTTTTTGTACTAATTATACTCTGTACAGTAATCATCCATGCAGCAGTAAGGCTTCTTGTACTAATTATACTCTGTACAGTAATCATACATGCAGCAGTAGGGCTTCGTATACTAATTATACTCTGTGCAGTAATCATACATGCAGCAGTAAGGCTTTTTATACTAATTATACTCTGTACAGTAGCTACACATACAGCAGTAAGGCTTCTTGTACTAATTATACTCTGTACAGTAATCATAGATACAGCAGTAGCGCTTCTTATACTAATTATACTCTGTACAGTAACTACACATACAGCAGTAGGGCTTCGTATACTAGTTATACTCTGTACAGTAATCATACATGCAGCAGTAAGGCTTCTTGTACTAAATATACTCTGTACAATAACTACACATACAGCAGTAAGGCTTCTTGTACTAATTATACTCTGTACAGTAATCATACATGCAGCAGTAAGGCTTCTTGTACTAATTATACTCTGTACAGTAATCATAGATACAGCAGTAGCGCTTCTTATACTAATTATACTCTGTACAGTAACTATACATACAGCAGTAAGGCTTCTTGTACTAATTATACTCTGTACAGTAATCATACATGCAGCAGTAAGGCTTCTTGTACTAATTATACTCTGTACAGTAATCACACATGCAGCAGTAGGGGTTTGTATACTAATTATACTCTGTACAGTAACTACACATACAGCAGTAAGGCTTCTTGTACTAGTTATACTCTGTACAGTAATCATAAATACAGCAGTAAGGCTTCTTATACTAATTATACTCTGTACAGTAACTACACATACAGCAGTAAGGCTTCTTATACTAATTATACTCTGTACAGTAATCATACATGCAGCAGTAGGGCTTCGTATACCAAGTATACTCTGTACTGTAACTATACATACAGCAGTAAGGCTTCTTGTACTAATTATGCTCTGTACAGTAATCATACATGCAGCAGTAAGGCTTCTTGTACTAATTATACTCTGTACAGTAATCATACATGCAGCAGTAGGGCTTCGTATACTAATTATACTCTGTACAGTAACTACACATACAGCAGTAAGGCTTCTTGTACTAGTTATACTCTGTACAGTAATCATACATACAGCAGTAGGGCTTCTTATACTAATTATACTCTGTGCAGTAATCATACATGCAGCAGTAAGGCTTCTTATACTAATTATACTCTGTACAGTAACTACACATACAGCAGTAAGGCTTCTTATACTAATTATACTCTGTACAGTAACTACACATACAGCAGTAAGGCTTCTTATACTAATTGTACTCTGTACATTACTCATGCATACAGCAGTAAGGCTTCTTGTACTAATTTTACTCAGTACAGTAATCATACACACAGCAGTAAGGCTTCTTGTACTAATTATATTCTGTACAATAACTACACATTCAGCAGTAAGGCTTCTTGTACTAATTATACTCTGTACAGTAATCATACATACAGCAGTAAGGCTTCTTGTACTAATTATACACTGTACAGTAACTACACATACAGCAGTAAGGCTTCTTGTACTAATTATACTCTGTACAGTAATCATACATAAAGCAGTAAGGTTTCTTGTACTAATTAGACTCTGTACAGTAACTACACATACAGCAGTAAGGCTTCTTGTACTAATTATACTCTGTACAGTAATCATACATGCAGCAGTAAGGCTTCTTGTACTAATTATACTCTGTACAGTAATCACACATGCAGCAGTAGGGCTTCGTATACTAACTATACTCTGTACAGTAACTACACATACAGCAGTAAAGCTTCTTGTACTAGTTATACTCTGTACAGTAATCATAAATACAGCAGTAAGGCTTCTTATACTAATTATACTCTGTACAGTAACTACACATACAGCAGTAAGGCTTCTTATACTAATTATACTCTGTACAGTAATCACACATACAGCAGTAGGGCTTCTTGTACTAATTATACTCTGTACAGTAATCATACATGCAGCAGTAGGGCTTCGTATACTAATTATACTCTGTACAGTAACTATACATACAGCAGTAAGGCTTCTTGTACTAATTATACTCTGTAAAGTAATCATACATGCAGCAGTAAGGCTTCTTGTACTAATTATACTCTGTACAGTAATCATACATGCAGCAGTAGGGCTTCGTATACTAATTATACTCTGTACAGTAACTACACATACAGCAGTAAGGCTTCTTGTACTAGTTATACTCTGTACAGTAATCATACATACAGCAGTAGGGCTTCTTATACTAATTATACTCTGTGCAGTAATCATACATGCAACAGTAAGGCTTCTTATACTAATTATACTCTGTACAGTAACTACAGATACAGCAGTAAGGCTTCTTATACTAATTATACTCTGTACAGTAATCATACATACAACAGTAAGGCTTCTTGTACTAATTATACTCAGTACAGTAATCATACATACAGCAGTAAGGCTTCTTGTACTAATTATACTCTGTACAGTAACTACACATACAGCAGTAAGGCTTCTTGTACTAATTATACTCTGTACAGTAATCATACATACAGCAGTAAGGCTTCTTGTACTAATTATACTCTGTACAGTAATCATACATACAGCAGTAAGGCTTCTTGTACTAATTATACTCTGTACAGTAACTACACATACAGCAGTAAGGCTTCTTATACTAATTATACTCTGTACAGTAATCATACATACAGCAGTAGGGCTTCTTATACTAATTATACTCTATACAGTAATCATACATACAGCAGTAGGGCTTCTTATACTAATTATGCTCTGTACAGTAACTAAACATACAGCAGTAAGGCTTCTTGTACTAATTATACTCTGTACAGTAATCATACATAAAGCAGTAGGGCTTCTTATACTAATTATATTCTGTACAGTAACTACACATAGAGCAGTAAGGCTTTTTGTACTAATTATACTCTGTACAGTAATCATACATACAGCAGTAGGGCTTTGTATACTAATTATACTCTGTACAGTAACTACACACACAGCAATAAGGCTTCTTGTACTAATTATACTCTGTACAGTAATCATATATACAGCAGTAGCGCTTCTTATACTAATTATACCCTGTACAGTAACTACACATACAGCAGTAGGGCTTCGTATACTAATTATACTCTGTACAGTAATCATACATGCAGCAGTAAGGCTTCTTGTACTAATTACACTGTGTACAGTAATCATACATACAGCAGTAGGGCTTCTTATACTAATTATACTCTGTACAGTAACTATACATACAGCAGTAAGGCTTCTTGTACTAATTATACTCTGTACAGTAATCATAGATACAGCAGTAGCGCTTCTTATACTAATTATACTTTGTACAGTAACTATACATACAGCAGTAAGGCTTCTTGTACTAATTATACTCTGTACAGTAATCATACATGCAGCAGTAAGGCTTCTTGTACTAATTATACTCTGTACAGTAACTACACATACAGCAGTAAGGCTTCTTGTACTAATTATACTCTGTACAGTAATCATACATACATCAGTAAGGCTTCTTGTACTAATTATACTCTGTACAGTAACTACACATACAGCAGTAAGGCTTCTTGTACTAATTATACTCTGTACAGTAATCATACATGCAGCAGTAAGGCTTCTTGTTCTAATTATACTCTGTACAGTAATCAAACATGCAGCAGTAGGGCTTCGTATACTAATTATACTCTGTACAGTAACTACACATACAGCAGTAGGGCTTCTTGTACTAGTTATACTCTGTACCGTAATCATAAATACAGCAGTAAGGCTTCTTATATTAATTATACTCTGTACAGTAACTACACATACAGCAATAAGGCTTCTTGTACTAATTATACTCTGTACAGTAATCATCCATGCAGCAGTAAGGCTTCTTGTACTAATTATACTCTGTACAGTAATCATACATGCAGCAGTAGGGCTTTGTATACTAATTATACTCTGTACAGTAACTACACATACAGCAGTAAGGCTTCTTGTACTAGTTATACTCTGTACAGTAATCATACATACAGCAGTAGGGCTTCTTATACTAATTATACTCTGTGCAGTAATCATACATGCAGCAGTAAGGCTTTTTATACTAATTATACTCTGTACAGTAGCTACACATACAGCAGTAAGGCTTCTTATACTAATTGTACCCTGTACAGTAATCATACATACAGCAGTAAAGCTTCTTGTACTAATTATACTCAGTACAGTAATCATACATACAGCAGTAAGGCTTCTTGTACTAATTATACTCTGTACAGTAACTACACATACAGCAGTAAGGCTTCTTGTACTAATTATACTCTGTACAGTAATCATACATACAGCAGTAAGGCTTCTTGTACTAATTATACTCTGTACAGTAACTACACATACAGCAGTAAGGCTTCTTGTACTAATTATACTCTGTACAGTAATCATACATACAGCAGTAAGGCTTCTTGTACTAATTATACCCTGTACAGTAACTACACATACAGCAGTAAGGCTTCTTGTACTAATTATACTCTGTACAGTAATCATACATACAGCAGTAGGGCTTCTTATACTAATTATACTCTGTACAGTTACTACACATACAGCAGTAAGGCTTCTTATACTAATTATACTCTGTAAACTAATCATACATACAGCAGTAGGGCTTCTTATACTAATTATACTCTGTACAGTAATCATACATACAGCAGTAGGGCTTCTTATACTAATTATACTCTGTACAGTAACTACACATACAGCAGTAAGGCTTCTTGTACTAATTATACTCTGTACAGAAATCATACATACAGCAGTAGGGCTTTGTATACTAATTATACTCTGTACAGTAACTACACATACAGCAGTAAGGCTTCTTGTACTAATTATACTCTGTACAGTAATCATAGTTACAGCAGTAGCATTTCTTATACTAATTATACTCTTTACAGTAACTACACATACAGCAGTAGGGCTTCGTATACTAATTATACTCTGTACAGTAATCATACATGCAGCAGTAAGGCTTCTTGTACTAATTACACTCTGTACACTAATCATACATACAGCAGTAGGGCTTCTTATACTAATTATACTCTGTACAGTAACTATACATACAGCAGTAAGGCTTCTTGTACTAATTATACTCTGTACAGTAATCATAGATACAGCAGTAGCGCTTCTTATACTAATTATACTCTGTACAGTAACTATACATACAGCAGTAAGGCTTCTTGTACTAATTATACTCTGTACAGTAATCATACATGCAGCAGTAAGGCTTCTTGTACTAATTATACTCTGTACAGTAATCACACATGCAGCAGTAGGGCTTCGTATACTAATTATACTCTGTACAGTAACTACACATACAGCAGTAAGGCTTCTTGTACTAATTATACTCTGTACAGCAATCAAATACAGCAGTAAGGCTTCTTATACTAATTATACTCTGTACAGTAACTACACATACAGCATTAAGGCTTCTTATACCAATTATAATCTGTACAGTAATCATACATACAGCAGTAGGGCTTCTTGTACTAATTATACTCTGTACAGTTACTACACATACAGCAGTAAGGCTTCTTGTACTAGTTATACTCTGTACAGTAATCATAGATTCAGCATTAGGGCTTTGTATACTAATTATACTCTGTACAGTAATCATAGATACAGCATTAGGGCTTTGTATACTAATTATACTTTGTACAGTAACTACACATACAGCAGTAAGGCTTCTTGTACTAATTATACTCTGCACAGTAACTACACATACAGCAGTAAGGCTTCTTGTACTAATTATACTCTGTACAGTAATCATACATACAGCAGTAGGGCTTCTTATACTAATTATACTCTATACAGTAATCATACATACAGCAGTAGGGCTTCTTATACTAATTATGCTCTGTACAGTAACTAAACATACAGCAGTAAGGCTTCTTGTACTAATTATACTCTGTACAGTAATCATACATAAAGCAGTAGGGCTTCTTATACTAATTATACTCTGTACAGTAACTACACATAGAGCAGTAAGGCTTTTTGTACTAATTATACTCTGTACAGTAATCATACATACAGCAGTAGGGCTTTGTATACTAATTATACTCTGTACAGTAACTACACACACAGCAATAAGGCTTCTTGTACTAATTATACTCTGTACAGTAATCATATATACAGCAGTAGCGCTTCTTATACTAATTATACCCTGTACAGTAACTACACATACAGCAGTAGGGCTTCGTATACTAATTATACTCTGTACAGTAATCATACATGCAGCAGTAAGGCTTCTTGTACTAATTACACTGTGTACAGTAATCATACATACAGCAGTAGGGCTTCTTATACTAATTATACTCTGTACAGTAACTATACATACAGCAGTAAGGCTTCTTGTACTAATTATACTCTGTACAGTAATCATAGATACAGCAGTAGCGCTTCTTATACTAATTATACTTTGTACAGTAACTATACATACAGCAGTAAGGCTTCTTGTACTAATTATACTCTGTACAGTAATCATACATGCAGCAGTAAGGCTTCTTGTACTAATTATACTCTGTACAGTAACTACACATACAGCAGTAAGGCTTCTTGTACTAATTATACTCTGTACAGTAATCATACATACATCAGTAAGGCTTCTTGTACTAATTATACTCTGTACAGTAACTACACATACAGCAGTAAGGCTTCTTGTACTAATTATACTCTGTACAGTAATCATACATGCAGCAGTAAGGCTTCTTATACTAATTATACTCTGTACAGTAACTACACATACAGCAGTAAGGCTTCTTATACTATTTATACTCTGTACAGTAATCATACATACAGCAGTAGGGCTTCTTGTACTAATTATATGTACCAGTCATCACATTCAGCAGTAGGGCTTCTTGTACTAATTATACTCTGTACAGTAATCATCCATGCAGCAGTAAGGCTTCTTGTACTAATTATACTCTGTACAGTAATCATACATGCAGCAGTAGGGCTTTGTATACTAATTATACTCTGTACAGTAACTACACATACAGCAGTAAGGCTTCTTGTACTAGTTATACTCTGTACAGTAATCATACATACAGCAGTAGGGCTTCTTATACTAATTATACTCTGTGCAGTAATCATACATGCAGCAGTAAGGCTTTTTATACTAATTATACTCTGTACAGTAGCTACACATACAGCAGTAAGGCTTCTTATACTAATTGTACCCTGTACAGTAATCATACATACAGCAGTAAGGCTTCTTGTACTAATTATACTCAGTACAGTAATCATACATACAGCAGTAAGGCTTCTTGTACTAATTATACTCTGTACAGTAACTACACATACAGCAGTAAGGCTTCTTGTACTAATTATACTCTGTACAGTAATCATACATACAGCAGTAAGGCTTCTTGTACTAATTATACTCTGTACAGTAACTACACATACAGCAGTAAGGCTTCTTGTACTAATTATACTCTGTACAGTAATCATACATACAGCAGTAAGGCTTCTTGTACTAATTATACCCTGTACAGTAACTACACATACAGCAGTAAGGCTTCTTGTACTAATTATACTCTGTACAGTAATCATACATACAGCAGTAGGGCTTCTTATACTAATTATACTCTGTACAGTTACTACACATACAGCAGTAAGGCTTCTTATACTAATTATACTCTGTAAACTAATCATACATACAGCAGTAGGGCTTCTTATACTAATTATACTCTGTACAGTAATCATACATACAGCAGTAGGGCTTCTTATACTAATTATACTCTGTACAGTAACTACACATACAGCAGTAAGGCTTCTTGTACTAATTATACTCTGTACAGTAATCATACATACAGCAGTAGGGCTTTGTATACTAATTATACTCTGTACAGTAACTACACATACAGCAGTAAGGCTTCTTGTACTAATTATACTCTGTACAGTAATCATACATGCAGCAGTAAGGCTTCTTGTACTAATTACACTCTGTACACTAATCATACATACAGCAGTAGGGCTTCTTATACTAATTATACTCTGTACAGTAACTATACATACAGCAGTAAGGCTTCTTGTACTAATTATACTCTGTACAGTAATCATAGATACAGCAGTAGCGCTTCTTATACTAATTATACTCTGTACAGTAACTATACATACAGCAGTAAGGCTTCTTGTACTAATTATACTCTGTACAGTAATCATACATGCAGCAGTAAGGCTTCTTGTACTAATTATACTCTGTACAGTAATCACACATGCAGCAGTAGGGCTTCGTATACTAATTATACTCTGTACAGTAACTACACATACAGCAGTAAGGCTTCTTGTACTAATTATACTCTGTACAGCAATCAAATACAGCAGTAAGGCTTCTTATACTAATTATACTCTGTACAGTAACTACACATACAGCATTAAGGCTTCTTATACCAATTATAATCTGTACAGTAATCATACATACAGCAGTAGGGCTTCTTGTACTAATTATACTCTGTACAGTTACTACACATACAGCAGTAAGGCTTCTTGTACTAGTTATACTCTGTACAGTAATCATAGATTCAGCATTAGGGCTTTGTATACTAATTATACTCTGTACAGTAATCATAGATACAGCATTAGGGCTTTGTATACTAATTATACTTTGTACAGTAACTACACATACAGCAGTAAGGCTTCTTGTACTAATTATACTCTGCACAGTAACTACACATACAGCAGTAGGGCTTCTTATACTAATTATACTCTGTACAGTAACTACACATACAGCAGTAGGGCTTCTTATACTAATTATACTCTGTACAGTAACTACACATACAGCAGTAAGGCTTCTTCTACTAATTATACTCTATACAGACATATTTAAGTAAACAAATATGCAGTAGAGTAAGGATGGAAAGCAAAAGGTTGATTTAATACTGAGATAGAAATGAAATGAGTGGTAAAAGTGCTAAGAGAGGCACAGACAGAAGGCGGGGTGGGGGAAGACAGAGTGATAGTTGGTAACAGTTTAGAGGAGAGCAGAAATATAGCAAAACAGGGGGAGGAAGAAGAAAACACAATATAGTTTGCATATAACTAAGTTTTAATAAAGATGATTTAGAAAATCGGAATTAACTGTGATGTTGACAAGGCATTCAGTCAGGTAATTTGTGGTACTCAGAACATTTGGCTTCCCTCAGGAATTCATTCATCCAGTCAGGAAACATTACAATGGGGCAGCTGATAGACTGAAAGCAGGTGGCAAATTGTGTAACGCTATTACCCTGGAATAATAAACAGGATAGAATTAGCTGCTGTCAACATTACTGCTCGATTTATACTTAAAACCATCAGCTCAAACACTGAGATTAAGTTTTTTGAGATGTTATACCTGGTGTGGTACAAAACATGCAACTGTTGTTCTAATGCTTCTTATAGGTGCGTAGGTCCATAGGTAAGTACTCGGCTAGCTGTGGGCTGATTTTAGTCGCTCCAGTTTCCATAATGTACTCAAAAATAACCTGTCCCCACTGGTTATAGTTTGGCCATACCCATCTCATGGCCAGTAATTATGCATTGTTTATTTATTTATTTAGTTACATTTGTTTACCGGGATAGTCCGACTGGATACATGTCCATTTTGAGCAGAGGCCCAGTGAGAAAAGCTGCACATAGTCAAACATACAAAAGGTTACACAAGAAGTTAGAAAACAATTTGAATGTATAAAAACAAAGTGGTAATATATCTTATGCACATTGGTTTAGTAATGTTCCCTAGTAGGGACTAACAGTTCTCATGGAAAGACACAATTACAAGTAAGATTGTAACTCACAGTTAGTCCCTAATAGGGACTCACAGTTCTCATGGAAAGACACAATTTCAGGTAAGATTGAAACTCAATGTTAGTCCCTAATAGGGGCTCACAGTTCTCATGGATGATGCAATTACAAGTAAGATTGGATACATAGCATGGTGATGTAGTTAGATACTATGATAATTACTGATTATGCTATGATAATTACTGATTATGCTATTGTTTTATAACTTAATCCGGGTTGGTACATGGGCATAGCCAGTTCAATTTGAGATACTGTTTGAGGTTTTTTTTTAAGAGACTTTTGGAGGATTGTAGGGTTATATAGTTTGGCAAGGCATTCCAGGTTTTGCCAACAAAGTTGGTGAACAGGGATTCACCAGCTGAGTTGTTAGCTTTGTGGGTTTGGACCATTAATTTGTCGGCTGAACATAGGGATCTCAGGTTGATATATGGCTTAATAATATTTATGAGAGAGGGGGGGTATGTTTAGCATGATACAGAACTTTGTGAGCTATTAGGAGATGATTTAATTGAATTAAGCTGGGCAGTTCTAGCCATTCTAGTTGTTTCAGGTTCTGGCAATGATGGGTTCTATAGGTGGAGCTAGTGACGAATCTGGCAAAATGGTTGTAGGTATGGGACAGCTTACTTAGTTCGGTTTCATTGAGATTTCAGAGTACAGGTGAGGTATACAAAAGAATAGAGAGGAGGTGTGATTGATCATTATCCCTAATGAGATTAACTGGGATCATACCACAGATAATTTGAATGGACCCAAACATGGGATAAAGCACTTAGGAGCTGCATCTGTCCATTAGTAGTACAGAGGACAGTCCTGGGGTAATTTATTGTTTTGCATCAATATATCTAAGTTGTGCTTTTGAATGCAAAGGGATGAGTTCTGTTTTATGTGGATGGGGAGTCTGTTCCATAGCAGCGGTATTGTCTGCGAGATATACCCATCCTTCCAAACCGTCCTGTTGTTGCGGAAGAGGGTTAGATCCCTAGACCGAGTATTTCTGATGCCATTTGACTTGCTGATGTGCAATAAATCCATCAATAATGGGTCAGAAAATGCCTTGTATGCCAGACACAGGTCATCTCTTAGTAGTAGGATACAGAGTATAGTGACAAGGTTTGGGTTAGTCCATGTAGGACATGTTGTTTATGCCTTATATTTGATATTTAATTATTAAATCAGCTTGCACTTCAGATTTAACAATTACACATCATGCAATACTACTAGACTTTTTGTTGTCATTCAATGAATGCTGATTGCAATTTCAAAAAGGAATAAGCAGTTCTAAGTGTCAAGTCTCTGATGAGATCCAGTAATACACTCAATATCATAATGGCAAAAAGTGTTCCTTTTGATCCCCGTTCTTCTCGGTTTAACTCCAACATGTAGTCACATGGTTCAAACAAAGAAGGGGGTGGGGAAAACTGTTTTTCTTTTAATTCTTAACTGAGGATTATAACACACCCAATCTGAAGGCAGTAAAAATGAATACAGGCTGTTAGCAATAACCAACAACAAGGCATTAACTGATAAGAAAACAAATTCCCATAGGTACGTTCTGTAAGGACATAAAAATCTCAGAAAGTTTAGAAATTACATCAAACTCAGATGAAACAACATTTCTAACAGTAGTAAATACAATTAAAATATTAACTGAATGGATCCAGAAAGTATTCCTGATAGTTTTCTATTTAAGATCAAGGATGACCTAGTTAAATATTAACTTATTATACTCAAGAAATATAAGCAATATGACACATTTGTGATATATGGTGACAAGCTGTAGCCATTAATATATTCACAAGAAGTATTTTTATATCAATAATTATAGCATGTGTACTATACAATGGTATAGAACAACTGAAACAGATTGCGGAGTGTTCCTAAAAAACTGACAGCATTTTCTTTTTTTAGCAGTAGTTGTGGTTATGAAAATGTACAAATAATCCTGAATTAAGATATCAGGTTTCAACATATTTAATGTTCATAAAATATATAGCTGACTCTAGTTGTGGGTTATGGGTGTTACTAACATTATATCTGTTTGTTTTTAGACTCTGGAATGAAAAAAATGTTGCTTATAAGCATCGTAAGTACTATCTGAAGTTACTAAAGATAAATAGAGGTACAAGGGTTACTCGGAAACAATGAATATCAGTAGTTTGCATTCCTTTATCCACCATAGTTCAGAAATTTATTTACACCTACATATTAGCCATTAGACCAATCACAACACAGACTCCACAATAAATGTATGTACTCTAGAGCGTATCTCAATTTTTTTGTTTTTGCAAAGATGATTGACAAATACATTGTGGAACTATATCCCATAATGATACCAATGATTGCATTAAAAAACTTGCTGTTAGTGTTGTCTTCATCTAATCAGTTGTATACATATAGTATGTTCTGTAGTTGTTATACCTGTATTAAATCTTGAATTGCTGAACAAAGTAGTTTATTCTTCACTCCATAGCCCTCTATAAGCAAAAGCTTTCCCATCAAGTATCTATAACTAATTGTAAAAAGACCCACAATTTTAGTACTGATTGATAAATAATGGCTATAAGCCATGTGCACCTTATGAATAAATATCTTCATGATACGTTTGGAGGATTTTTTTCCTCATATGTATTATTTTTAAAGAATCCCATTCACTGTATTGCACATTATGCATGGCATGAGGTGACACACGGTGATTCTATTATTTTTTTTTAGTAGCAGGTTAATAATTCTAGGGCTATCCATTCATAAAGTACAGTATGAGTGTGCTGATATTTTGTATGTTATGCCTAAAGAAAAAACAAGCAGCTCAAATTCTAGGCTGTACAGAAAACCAACTGCCATTTTTTTTTTCTTTTGTATGTTTTGTGTGCACATTATTTATTAAATATACAACATTATAAAGAATTTTGACCGTGAGCAAAACACAACTTCACTGTAGTTTATATAGCAGCTGACAAAGAAGTTCATGGTCACCCCGTTGATAGGGTTTATGATAGCTATATATATATATAAATATATATATATATATATATATATATATATATATATATATATATATATATATATATATATAAAATCAGCTATATTCTAGTACAGTCGAGTAAGGAAATGCAGAATAACAGAAAAAAATTAAACACAAATTAGTGATGGAAGTAGTTTAACTGTGAAGAGAAAGCATTTCAAAATGAAAGCTTGGTCGCTGTTTTTATGAATGCCTATCTTAGTTTCTTGCAGGAAGTAAAATCCATACCTCTAAACCTCGTAGTGCAAGAAATCGGGACAAAGCCTAAAATAATGGGGGGAGAAAGCTCCAAAAAGAGAGACAGATTTTAAATATTACTTATACCATCTTAGAAAGTTACTAGAACATTTGTGTTAGCATGCATTTCCTGATTGATATGAAGTCTAAAACTTAAAAACATGTCACTATTTAGTGACTTCCATCAACAGTGATTTGTTAGAAAACCACAAATTTTACAAACAGACCAAAAGTATGAGACAAAAATCTGGTTAGCTGAGAGGTATGGAAAATCTACAATTTTTAAGAAATGGCATAGTCTGTTATTTAAGGAATAGCTGTCTCAGTTTTTACCAAGACATCCATCATTTTTATTTCACAATTCATGACAACTTTTGACTTTTAACATTTCTGTCAAAAACCTTTTTGTCAAAAAGAATGGCATTTTTCTTTGCACAAGGTGAAATTTCTGTGATGTTTTCAAAAGTGAAACAGTTGTTATTAATATAAAGGTCATCTTTTCACCAATTCTTTTAATGTACTGTTATGAATGTACTTGGTGGGTTTTTTTCTGATTGTCCCCTTCAAATATTCTATGCGAGACAAACAACAAAAATGCTCAAAATCAGAATTTAAAGACTTCAAAACTATAAATTCAGTCAGTCTGGTTGCCTTACACATGCCTATAAGAGTCACAGTTCGTAGATAATTGCATTTAAGTTTATATTAAAGACGTTCTTAGTGTGCATTGAGGTGGGAGTGTAAAGAAGGCAATAAATAAGATGAAAGTATGATTTACATTTCTTTTCAACATTTTGCACAGTAAAGGGTTAAATTCTGCCCACGTATGGTGTAATAATTCTGCATTTCTAATCTTGTCTGATATCTAATGATTTCTAAATTATGGATCTATATGATATTGGCAAAGTCATTATCTAAATACTGCATTCAATGCATTTCCAGCGCAGATGGCTACATGGTATTAATACAGATCGCATTTGAGCCTGACATAGTTAATGTTATGGAGTAGAACAAGCTGTCTTAATTAATGGTTACTATTTACTCTAATGTGTGATTGCTTGTTGAATTTTGTTTAAGAAATTTAATCGATTAAAAATGTCTTTTCCCTTAAAAGGCAGAACACACTGAGGTGAAAGAGATGCTTATTTATTTTTTTAACATTAAAATAAGTTGACATCCTGCTATCAGCGTTTGTTGTGCATCTGCTATGCTAGCTAATTATTTTTGCTGTGGATGATATGGCATCACTATAAATATAACCAGTATGGATTTGAAGGCTTGACATAATTTCTGATATAAGCATTGTTTCTATCACTTCTGTTTGTCCATAGTAGGTAAGTAGATTGAATTATGGAGGACTATTTTAACCATGACTAACTTACAAGTAATACAAAAAAAACATAAATAAAAACACAAAGACACATATAATAACGAATAATGAGTAACCGCATTAATAGTCGCAGGTTTAATGAGCTGGCTACATATGCTGACCACACGAAGAGTTGATAGCAGAGATGCTCCTCACAACTGTTCAGATTTGCAGAGAATATCCAGCTCTTTGAGTCTTATATTTGGATTCTACTCATAAAATGTCTGGTTTTCAAAAATATTTGAGGATTAAAGTCACTAAATGATGACAGGTATTTGAGCTTCAGACTTTATATCCTTTAAAAAATGCATGCTAACACAAAACCTATTATTCAGGTGACTTTCTACATTTTTAAGAGCAATGCTTAAAATCTCTCTCTACTACTGGGCCTTTGCCCCCACTACTAATTTAGGCTTTGTCTGGATTTCTTGTGCCAAGAGGTTGAGAGGTAGAAATGGATGTGGTTGTGAAATCAGAGTGAGATGAGAGGAAATGCGTTTGGTGGACACCTGCTGCCATATCCCAAACTGACAAGATTCCGAGTCCTGCTATAACCAATCACAGTACCAATGGTAATATTTTGTAGAAAGAAGTAGTCATGTGACTCCATAGCTTTGGGCTGATACATGAGAAAGCTTTACAAAAAGAGGTAGTACAGACAATGGGAATCAATTAGTGAGAATCAAAGCTGGTCAACTTAAATACATTTTGCAGGGTAGAAGGAGTGATATTTCCTTAGGGAATGGAAATAGCTCTGGTTATGGCTTATATAAATATAGAAATAGATAATGTCAGTGGGCCAGATGTGGACAAGGAGATAGTTGGCTCTATATAGGGCTATACATTTCAGAATATATGCAGTATTAAATGACAGATCTTATTGAGTTTTGGCTACAACTGAACAACATATATTCTTTCAAGAAAAGACAGAGGCAGACCATATTCCAAGAGTGTTATTAGTGCACATTATCCAAGCTGATTGTGGTGCTTCTTATGTACATAATCCAATACTCCTAGCAGGAATGTACCTTGTGGTATGCCTTGCTTTAAAATAATTGTTGTGTTATGATAAAGCTTTGATCGAGTCAAAGGAAATCCCCAGTTACTTGAAGCAGAGGATCTCTGTAGGGCTAATGACTGACAGCTGCATGATGAATCGTTTGGGAGATTTTTTTTTCTGGTAGAAAAGATATAAAAAAAGTCAGTCTTTTACAGCTTCAAAGCAGTCTCATAAATTATGATTGTGATAACTGTGATTATTATTATATACTACGATTGTATGTTACCTCTGTTCACTGCATATTTTATCATTGCACTGCATATATTACTGTACTTTACTTACTACTATATATTATTATGTATTATATTATCTTATGTAGACGGGCTAGTCTGAAGGAGATTGGAGACTGTAAAGAGGTGGCAGGGGAAAGTGTAGTTAGGCAGCATAGGATGGTGGTTTGTAGGATGACATTAGTGATCAAGAAGAGGAGGATAATTGTGAGGTGTAGTTCAGGGAACAGTTAAGACAGGCACTGGGTGGCAGTGCAGCGTTACCGAATAGCTGGGTAACTACAGCAGAGCTAGTAAGGGAGACTGCTAGAAATGTGCTTGGTGTGACATCTGGAAAGAGGAAGGAGGACAAGGAGACCTGGTGGGGGAATGAGGAAGTACAGGAGAGTATACAGAGAAAGAGATTGGCGAAGAAGTGGGATTGTCAGAGAGATGAAGAAAGTAGACAAGAGTATAAGGAGATGAGGTGCATGGCAAAGTGAGAGGTGGCAAAGGCTAAGGATAAGGCATATGAAGAGTTGTATGAAAAGTTGGACACTAAGAAGGGAGAAAAGGACCTGTACTGATTGGCTAGACAGAGGGACCGAGCTAGTAAAGATGTTCAGCAGGTAAGGGTGATAAAGGATAATGAGGGAAATGTACTCACAAGTGAGGAGTGTGTGTTGAGCAGATGGAAAGAGCACTTTGAGGGGCTGATGAATGAAGAGAATGAGAGGGAAAGAAGGTTGGATGATGTGCAGATAGTAAATCATGAAGTGCAATGGATTAGCAAGGAGGAAGTAAGGATAGCTATGAAGAGGGTGAAGAATGGAAAGGCTGTTGGTCCAGATGACATACCTGTGGAAGCATGGAGGTGTTTAGGTGAAATGGCAGTGGAGTTTTTAACTAAATTGTTTAATGAAATCTTGGAAAGTAAGAAGATGCCTGAGGAATGGAGAAAGTGTTTTTGTACAGATTTTTAAGAATAAGGTTGATGTGCAGAGCTGTAGTAACTACAGAGGGATTAAATTGATCAGTCACAGCATGAAGCTATGGGAAAGAGTGGTGAAGCTAGGTTAAGAAGGGAGGTGATGATTAGTGATCAGCAGTATGGTTTCATGCCAGGAGAGAGCACTACAGATGCGATGTTTGCTCTGAGAGTGTTGATGGAGAAGTACAGAGAAGGTCAGAAGGAGTTGCATTGCGTCTTTGTGGACGTAGAGAAAGCATATGACAGGGTGTCTAGAGAGGAGTTGTGGTATTGTATGAGGAAGTCAGGAGTGTCAGAGAAGTATGTAAGAGTGGTACAGGATATGTACGAGGGTAGTGTGACAGCAGTGAGGTCTACAGTGGGAGTGACTGATGCGTTTAAGGTGGAGCTGGGATTACATCAAGGATCAGCTCTGAGCCCTTTCTTATTTGCAATGGTGATGGACAGGTTGACAGACAAGATCAGACAGGAGTCCCTGTAGACTATGATGTTTGCAGATGACATTGTGATCTGTAGTGATAGTAGGGAACAGGTGGAGGAGTCCCTGGAGAGGTGGAGATATGCTCTAGAGAGAAGAGGAATGAAGGTCAGCAGGATTAAGACAGAATATTCATGTGTGAATGAGAGGGAGGATAGAGGAATTGTGAGGATGCAGGGAGTAGAGGTGGCAAAGGTGGATGAGTTTAAATACTTGGGATCAACAGCTCAGAGTAATGGTGAGTGTGGAAGAGAGGTGAAGAAGAGAGTACAGGCAGGATGGAGTGGGTGGAGAAGAGTGTCAGGAGTGATTTGTGACAGACAAGTACCAGTAAGAGTGAAAGGGAAGGTCTACAAGAGGTTAGTGAGACCAGCTATGTTATATGGATTGGAGACAGTGGCATTGACAAAAAGGCAGGAGACAGAGCTGGACGTGGCAGAGTTAAAGATGTTAAGATTTGCATTGGGTGTGACGAGGGTGGGCAGGATTAGGAATAAGTATATTAGAGGGTCAGCCCAGGTTGGAAGGTTTGGAAACAAAGCCAGAGAGGCAAGATTATGTTGTTTTGGACATGTGCTGAGGAGGGATGTAGAGTATATTGGGAAAAAGATGCTATGGATGAAGCTGCCAGATAACAGGAAAAGAGGAAGGCCTAAGATAAGGTTTATGGATGTGGTGAGAGAGGACATGCAGGTGGTTGGCGTGACAGAGCAAGATGCAGAGGACAGGAAGAAATGGAAAGAGATGATCCGCTGTGGCGACCCCTAATGGGAGCAGCTGAAAGAAGAAAAATATTTATATTCTTAATTATCTTTGGTTATTAATGTACTGGAGCTTTTCTCCCCAGGCCACAGCTGAAAATGGCTAGCCTTGCAAAGTCGAACTTTCGCAGTAAATAAGTGTAAAATAAAAAAATAAAAATAAAATAGAGTCATACAAAGACAAATCAGCATAATCATGCAAAGCATGTACGAGTATGCTCATTTATCAGGAAAATATCCTATACAAATAAATACAGATACTGTCTCAGTAATATATTCTTCACAAAAACTACAAAAGTTTTGGCAGTAAAACTGGTCAGGAATTAAAGTGAGCAGAAAACTATCATCTACAAACAAGCTGAAAAAATGAAATACAATTTTGCTTGAAACATAAAAAGCATGTGAAGAAATTGCTCTGTATCTCTGAGAATCCACTTTCTCTGCAACAGGTCCCCTTTCATGTCAAATAAAGTTCCTCTAACTTGGACCATTGGTTGTGAAATTGAAAATTCACCCCTGGTCTTGCCCCTATGTCTCTGAAGAATAAAGGCAGTCAGTACATCTGGTCATAAACAAAAAAACACCCCCATATAAATCTCTAAATCATATAACTTGTGAGACACATTTGGGTTGTACTGCTAAGCTTATAAAGGCCCTGGCTGTCACTAACCTAGTGAACCCCTATGAATTTATTGGTGAACTAGGATTACATTTGTTAAGCAAAACAGCATTCAGTTTTCCATTGACTGGCAAGTTCTAAGATCTGAATAACTGACTGAAAGATTGCATTTGTATACAGTAAGGAAGTAATTTTAGCTGTGTCAGATATGGAAGAGGCCATTCACAAACACAGTGTTCATTAACATAAATGGGATGTCTGCTCTCTATATGGTCGTACCGTAATGATATTCATAAAACTGACATACGCCTCTGTAGTAAAGTGTGAAGATCCCTGCCTTCCAATATCATAAGATTATGTATCTCAGAGTATTAACTGCTTGTGACCTACCACTCTATGCATCTTCTTTGTTATATTATTACATAACAAAGTGGACAAACTGTCCACTTTTTTTTTAAGGATTAAGAAAATTGTATCATGCTTCATAAAAAAATGCTCAGTTCCTGCAAATGTCTATCTATTGTATACAGTTTCTTTCAAAAGTACAAAGGTTCTTACATGGTCTCAGTAAAGACCAATTATTGTCTCATGACCATTTCTACCAGAAAAACTACCAATGCATATGCAAGCTAATGTTATTAACCTATTATTATTTATTTAATATATTACAATTTGCAACACGTAAGAGTGGAAAACTGAAATGGCAGTTTAGAATGCAATATCTGAAACTCTGTCTGCCCTTCAACTCCATCCTTACTATTCAAACTCAATTACTGCCCTCTACAGTTATGGTCTTGTACAATGCATAAACATATGTGCTAGGATTGCAAGGACATTTTTACATTTTACATGCAAGTAAATGTGAGTTTTTTTTTTAATTAATGCACACTATATGCTCTTTCTACAATACAAGCAAAATGCAAATTCAGACACATCAAACAAGATATAATTTTGTGCTTTCAATCTGTCTTTGGGAAAACAGTTTCTTAACTCTTATGTTATCTCATCAGCAGCAGAAATATTACAAATGCAGTTGCACTAATAAGTTAAAGCAAGAAGTTGCTATGCAAATCACAGATGAGTGGCTAGTATATAAAATGTGATTTTCGTATCTGTATTAAAACAAGATTATTTACTGATTTTAGGGACCTTCTTATTATTTTGATGCAGTACTTACAAATGTTTCTTTTTTTTTATGTTAACTAATGATAAATTTGAAGTGTTAATTACTATACAGCTGCATTACATTTCTCTAGAAATTATGTCATTCATAAAGCATTCAGCAAAAATCTGCCATTTTGTTTCAAATATTCTGGTTGTTCTTTGTATTCATTTCAGACAGTCATAGTTTATATAACCGATTTTTAAAATAACAAGCTAAACAAAGTTCATTGGCATTTACTCAGTAAAATTAAGTCTAATAAAAGGGTAGCATTTGAACAGCATAATGCATCTCTTAAGATAATAAAATAAGAGGCTTTGGTAAGCATCAAACAAGAAATATTCAGTTGTCTACTTGTCAACAGTGGCCTTGTAACTACTTGGCCAGTGAGAATTGAAGAAACAGTGTCATTTAAAATGATCCAGTCAAAAGAATTTATGTAGACTGATTTCATTACCAAAGCCCCCCCTCCATTAAACCTAGATAAACATTTTGGGTCTATATCACATACTCAAAATGTGAAATAACTGACAACCATAAGATCGACACATCTGCATCGAATGCTGAGAAATACAAAACACCTAAAAGACAAAATTCAAAATACCGAATTACCATGGATAGCCAACATGAATGGAATTACATTTCCTAATCATTCTATTGTATAACTTGTTTATGGCAGAGGTCCACCAGACTGGAATTTCTTCTTTTAAGTGTTTTGTATTTACCAGCATTTGATGTAGATATGTCGATCTTATGGTTGTCAGTTATTTCACATTTCGAGGACATGATATAGACCCAACATTTTCTAATGCCTGAAATTTCAAATATTGACTATGTTATGCAATATTTTAATGCATGGATAATTAATGAATTTCTACCACATCTTTTATAAAATACAGGCTTTCTTTTACTTGACATTTACGCTCATTAGTAATTTTGCCCATATAAAAGGCATCATAACTAGTACATGTAATCACAGATAGAGCACTCTTCAAGTTACAATCAACATATTCTTTATAATACATTTTATGTCCTTTGAAGGATGAACACACAGTGAATATTATTTAATGCATATAAAGAAAATGAGATTAAGATATTTAAAGTGTCTGACATGCAGATGTAGCTTATTTCTTATGGTATGTGATATTTTCCAGCTTGTTTTTTGAACTGCTAGATTTCTAACAAAAAATGTTGTTAGCCTTCCAAGAATAAATTTTAATGTCAATGTGACTAAATTGTATAAAGAGTTAGAAAAGAGCACAGTAAACATTCAAAGTCACAGGTATTACATCAGAACATTCAAATAATTCACATAGCAATTCAGTACATGTGATGAGATAGAAAGCCACACAAATACTTAACACTTCAGTATGTTGTAATATATTCTTCATAAGTTATTGCTTGTTTATTTGGGATGAGATACTGTGTGAATATTTGGATTGTTAATTTGACAGTACAATTTTAACTTAATTGTGTTGTCAAATGCTTTCTCGAGCTACTTTTTCATATTTATACAAATGTTCATCTCCAGTTCCATTCCAGTACATAGTATAGCACCTATAATCTAGAAGCATCTGCATTTTCCTTCCTAACAGATTGTAACTCCTCTATCTTCAAACTTCTCAGGAAACTCAAACCAGAATATCTAGACAGACATCCATCCAGAATGTTACAAATGAATCTTCCAGCAACTGCCTACACAGCCACTGCACTTATTAACAGATCCACTATGGAGGCATTGTATCCCATTTCCAGAAGCAGTTCTTTTTGATTTCTGACTTAAAAAGCTGTCTCTTCCACTTCTTTGAACTATGGTCAAATAGTCTTAATTCCTCCAGTTTCAAAATGTACAGAAAATGTGCACAAGTTATTGGTTAACTCAAAATTATCAGCCTGCTATCATGCACTCAATGTGGATTTAAAGCCCATCTTGCAACCAGCGTAGCCCTCCTTCACCTTTTTGAAAATTTTCACGGTGAATTTCACAATGAAAAATTTGTAGGTGCAATATTCCTGGCCTTATCAAAAATTTCAGTACTGTTTAACAGAATAAACTTATGCAGATGATACAGAACATAGGCTTCTTAATAAAAGCTATCTGGTGGTTCAGAATCTATTTATAGCAGAGACCAGAAGGGGAGAAGTGTTCCTCTTTTACACCACTAAAAGGTCTATTGTTCTTGGTGTCAAGGCTTAATGTTTAGCCTGAATCCGTTTATACATTTCATATGCAATATTGCACATAATGTAGATAATGCCATATCCATCCAGTATGCAGAAAAATTCACAACTGCCATCTGCTTTGAACACCCTCTATACTATACTCATTCATCCACTCATACAACTGTTGTTTTTGCTAAGGATGTGTTTCATAGGTCTATGTGACGACTGGTGGTGTGATGCAAGTAATCCTTTTCCTTTTGACTGTCTGGTCCAGTCTTGGGTTGAGAGAGCTTAGCTACCAGTTTGGCTGTATAACTGCATTTCTCGCATGTATTAGTGTTTGGTGATAGGAGGAGAGGGTTGTCTGTGTACATGAGGCAGTTGTAACATTGCTTCAAAATGCCAAGATTCACCAGCTGGTGGTACCAGAGAGTACACCTGAAACTGCCCTTTGGACATGCCTGGATAGGTACAGTAAACTGTTTTACTGATTAGCTGGTAAGGTCAAAAAGAGAGCCTTGTCTTTCTCTACAGTATAGGAGTCTAGTGCTAAGGTTGATTAGTGCTTGCTATGAGTTTGAGTTTTGAGCAAGTACTGGGCTGAGAAGTGAATGGTTTGAGTGCTTAAGTTGAAAGTTTGTCTACTTCCCAGGGAAAAATTGAAGAGCAGACTTTGTGGAGCCGGGTATAGTTATACTGTAGCTAACTGGAGCTGCCGGTGTGCAAAACTGCACAAATGCAGGTTTTATAGCAGGGAAATGAAAGAGATATAAATTAACCCAAAATGGCCAATAAACTACTAATTTCTGGGCTGAAACCAGTCCTCCAGGGATAGATAGGCTGCCCAAAACTCCCCTCTCTCACAAAACAGGGAAACTTCCTTCTATCTGGGTAAGGTATGGGCAAACACAGAAACTTGTAACACAGCCCTGAATTCAACACTAACCTGAAAACTGGACTATACTAGCTTAAGCCCCCTTTATGTGTAAAACTGTTGGACATATAACTTGACTAAGTTCTAATAATTTTTTTCACTTGTTACACCTACGCAAAATTTGTATTAGTGTGTGGTTTAGAACATGTACATGATATAATGTATAACTGTATAAATTTTAATTTTTGTTTGTTTTACTGTGTGAATGACTATGCTATGTACATTTATTGGATCATAGCTTGTATATTTAACAATTTACTGTCTACTGCATTGTGTTTTTGTCTTATTTTTTAATGACCTGGAATGGTCTCCCTGGGACTTCACAGAAAATGGAACTTCTCCCAGCTGGGCATTACAGGTTAAGAAATACAACTAAGTATATAACTGCATGGTTCACAGACTGGATGCAGGAAATCAAAATAAGGGAATTTACCTCCACAAAGAGACGAGTCACCAGAGGAGTCCACTGGGATTCTCTGCTGGGACCTCGCCTGTTTGGCAGCTACATTTCTGAAGTAAAAGCCAATACCAAAGCAGTCTGGCTGAGAAAACGTGCAGAAGACTGCAATCATGGAGCAGCCATTGAACACAAATGACTTGGGTATTTTGCAGGGAGGTTTGTCCTATATAAATAATTGGGGTCAAAATCATCGACTGAAACTAAATGCCAAAAAATAACTTCTGGTAGGATACAATAATGTATCTACCTCAAGAAACTACCACATGACAATATGCTCCTAAGAACTGACACATTTGTTTGGGATTTGGAAACTTAAGTGGACAGTGACCTAACTTTTGACCAGCATGTGTCCACTGTTTTAATAAAGTTCTTCAATACTGCACAGATTATAAACAAAGGGATTGTATCTAGATCTAGAGATTTCATTATTCATCTGTTACTAAGCCCTCATTAGATCACTCATTGAATATAATGCCCCCTGGCCATGCATCTATCCAGAGACATGCAACAACTGCAAGACTCACCAAGATACCTTATTAGAAGAATATAAGGTCTAAACAATATGTCCTACACAGACTGACAAAGCCTTGTCAGTATCCTACAAACTGCTAAGAGGTGACCTGTGCCTGGCTTATAAGGCAAATACGGCCCAATACTGATGGATCTCCTGCATATCAGAAAGTCAAATGGCATTACAAATGCTCATTCTAGGGATATAAACCTTTTCTGCAACATCAACACAACAGTTTGGAAGACAGCTATATATTTCAGAGGATAACACTGTTGTAGTACAGACAGACTCCTAGTCCATAAAAAGCAAAGCTCATCCTTGTCCATATTCAAGCACAACTTATATCTGTTGATGGGAAACAGAACATTTTACCCCCTGACTGCTCATCACTGTACTGCTAATGGACAGAAGCAGCTCCAAAATCCTTCTGCCCATGCATGTGTCCCCTTCAGATTATCTATGGAATTATCCCATTTATTCTCATTAGGGGGATTATATAATTACTTACCATGAGATGGGTAAGGCCAATCTAACCAAATGGGATAGGTTAATTTGAGCACAAAAAGGGAAACTGAATAGGCCTAAAATGGCCCACAAGTGCAACGATTTTTGTAATTACCTACGAACCTATGCATAAATAATCACAAAGTGTTCAGTCTAAACTTACTATAAGAAGACCATCTGTTCTATCCAAAGGAAACACAAACCAAGAAAAACAAATATAAGGTATCCAGACAACCACTCAGCAGGTACTCGTAATGACAGTTTATTGGGTTCTCAATAAAACCACACTCAAAACACGATAGTCCACAGATTAAGCGCTTTCGTCGGAATAAAATAGTAAAATGTTTGATCTATTGTATACTGACACTTATCAAAAATTGTCAGTCAATGAGATGAATCTAGTCTATAGAAACATAGATTTGACCATTGAGGAATTGTTACTTAATCGACAGATAAGTATTGACACACATGTTCTTCGAGTGTAAAACCACCATCTTCAGTATCCCGAAGATACATAAAACCATCCAGAACCCACTCTACGTCCGATTGTGGACGCCAAGGCTTCAAAAACATATGGGTTGGCCAAATTTGTGGACCATCAATTGAAAGATCTAGTGGAAAAGACGCCTTGGATTATTAAAGATTCATGGGATTTTTTAGGTAGAATACATCCAGATATGTATGATGATAGCCTTATTATGGCCACCTTGGATATCAAGGATCTATTTTCAGTAATCCCACATGAGGAGGGGCTTGACTGGTTTTATGAATATATGTTGTCACCTCTGGTGTGGGTGTTGACCAGTTGATCCAGGGCTTTTGAGTTTATAAATTCTACGAAATGTTGAGTAAAGGAGTTAGTACTTGAGTAATTCTCCCAGTTAATGTTTGGGTAATTGAAATCACCAAATATCAGGGTGTTTGGTAGGACCTTTATATTTCCCAGTGTTTCCAGAAATGCAGAATGGGGGTCCTGGGACATGGTGGGTGATCTGTAACAAGCTACAATTTGAATTGCAGTTTTGCCTGTTGTTAGTTGCACGTGGATGATCTCTGAAGCATCGTGCTGTGCCACTAACCTGGAGGTGTGGGTATCCTTGATGAGTATGGATATACCCCCACCTTTTGAATTTCAGTCAGGGTTTTGTGGCTGAAATGTATGGTATGAGTTGTAGCCTGGTAGTGCTGGGGTGCTCTCTGGAGCCTTAAACCAGGTTTCTGTTACTGCACATATATCAATTTTCTCCATACTGAGGAGTGCCTCGAGTGCGTGCATTTTGAGGTTTAGACTTCTGGCATTGAGTAGCATTACCCTCAGTTTTTTGTTACTTGTGCTATTTATGGTGGTAGGTTTGTCTTTTGAACCTTGCCTTAAAAAGGCACTATGGGGGTGGCAAGAGCCTTGGCCAGTATTCGAAAGCCTAAAAGTGACAGGTGCAAGCCGTCTCTAGCGAAACAATGTGGCTTGTTGAGCATGTCATCCTAGGCTGACAGACACTGGATCCCCTTTGAATGACACCAGAAACATAGCCAATTGTTGAAATTGACCATTTTTTCTTTATACCGTGGTATAATTCTTGGTGAGGGCAGGATGCTACTCAGGGTCAGGGTCATACTGGCCTGGGCTACATGATCAGAGAGATCCTCCATGTCTCTTTTCATATAGTCCAGGGAGGTGCGGCTCAGGTCATTCACACCAACGTGGACAATGACAGAGTCGTATTTGTACTTGTTCTGGAGTGACCTGAGTGCTTGTGTTATGTGGCAGATGCTGGCTCCTGACAGGCAGCTAACAGTAACCTTTGCCTTGTTCAGCCTAGTGAGTGGGACATCAGTGTGCCTGACTATAGAGAGTCACCTATTCCTAGTGTGTTGGTTATGTCATTTTTCCCTTAAGGGCTGTGATTGCGTGGCACACTGGTTATCTGAAGTATGTGTTTCATGGTTTGTGTTTGGGGGGGTGGAGGTTGCTTGGATGGCTGCTTTGGAGGTCTCTGTTGCTTTTGCAGATTTGTATTTAGAGCCTCTGAGTGTGCTTTCATGTATTTATGTGTGTTTATTGCCGGTGCTGGTTTCATAGGTCTATGTGAGACTGGTGGTGTGATGCAAGTAATTCCTTTCTCCTTTTGACTGTCTGGTCCAGTCTTGGGTTGAGAGAGCTTAGCTACCAGTTTGGCTGTATAACTGCATTTCTCGCATGTATTAGTGTTTGGTGATAGGAGGAGAGGGTTGTCTGTGTACATGAGGCAGTTGTAACATTGCTTCAAAATGCCAAGATTCACCAGCTGGTGGTACCAGAGAGTACACCTGAAACTGCCCTTTGGACATGCCTGGATAGGTACAGTAAACTGTTTTACTGATTAGCTGGTAAGGTCAAAAAGAGAGCCTTGTCTTTCTCTACAGTATAGGAGTCTAGTGCTAAGGTTGATTAGTGCTTGCTATGAGTTTGAGTTTTGAGCAAGTACTGGGCTGAGAAGTGAATGGTTTGAGTGCTTAAGTTGAAAGTTTGTCTACTTCCCAGGGAAAAATTGAATAGTAGACTTTGTGGAGCCGGGAATAGTTATACTCTAGCTAACCAGCACTGCCCGGTGTTGAAAACTGCACAAATGCAGGTTTTATAGCAGGGAAATGAGAGAGATCTAAATTAACCCAAAATGGCCAATAAACTACTAATTTCTGGCTGAAACCAGTCCTCCAGGGACAGATAGGCTGCTCAAAGCTCCCCTCTCTCACAGGTGAACAGGGAAACTTCCTTCTATCTGGGTAAGGTATGGGCAAACACAGAAACTTGTAACACAGCCCTGAATTCACCACTAACCTGAAAACTGGACTATACTAGCTTAAGCCCCCTTTATGTGTAAAACAGTTGGACATATAACTTGACTAAGTTCTAATAATTTTCTTCACTTGTTACACCTACGCAAAATTTGTATTAGTGTGTGGTTTAGAACATGTACATGATATAATGTATAACTGTATAAATGTTATTTTTTGTTTGTTTTACTGTGTGAATGACTATGCTATGTACATTCATTGGATTATAGCTTGTATATTTAATAATTTACTGTCTACTGCATTGTGTTTTTGTCTTATTTTTTAATGACCTGGAATGGTCTCCCTGGGATTTCACAGAAAATAGACTTCTCCCAGCTGGGCATTACAGGTTAAGAAATACAACTAAGTATATAACTGCATGGTTCACAGATTGGATGCAGGAAATCAAAATAAGGGAATTTACCTCCACAAAGAGACAAGTCACCAGTGGAGTCCACTGGGATTCTCTGCTGGGACCTCACCTGTTTGGCAGCTACATTTCTGAAGTAAAAGCCAATACCAAAGGGGTCTGCCTGAGAAAACGTGCAGAGGACTGCAATCATGGAGTAGCCATTGAACACAAATGACTTGGATATTTTGCAGGGAGGTTTGTCCTATATAAATAATTGGGGCCAAAATCCTGGACTGAAACTAAATGCCAAAAAATAACTTCTGGTAGGATACAATAATGTATCTACCTCAAGAAACTACCGCATGACAATATGCTCCTAAGAACTGACACATTTGTTTGGGATTTGGAAACTTAAGTGGACAATGACCTAACTTTTGACCAGCATGTGTCCACTGTTTTAATAAAGTTCTTCAATACTGCACAGATTATAAACAAAGGGATTGTATCTAGATCTAGAGATTTCATTATTTGTCTGTTACTAAGCCCTCATTAGATCACTCATTGAATATAATGCCCCCTGGCCATGCATCTATGCAGAGACATGTAATAACTGCAAGACTCACCAAGATACCTTATTAGAAGGATATAAGGTCTAAACAATATGTCCTACACAGACTGGCAAAGCCTTGTCAGTATCCTACAAACTGCTAAGAGGTGACCTGTGCCTGGCCTATAAGGCAAATACGGCCCAATACTGATGGATCTCCTGCATATCAGAAAGTCAAATGGCATTACAAATGCTCATTCTAGGGATATAAACCTTTTCTGCAACATTGACACAACAGTTTGGAAGACAGCTATATCTTTCAGAGGATAACACTGTTGTAGTACAGACAGACTCCTAGTCCGTAAAAAGCAAAGCTCATCCTTGTCCATATTCAAGCACAACTTATATCTGTTGATGGGAAACAGAACATTTTACCCCCTGACTACTCATCACTGTACTACTAATGGACAGAAGCAGCACCAAAATCCTTCTGCCCATGCATGTGTCCCCTTCAGATTATCTATGGAATGAACCCATTTATTCTCATTAGGGGGATTATATAATTACTTACCATGAGATGGGCAAGGCCAATCTAACCAAATGGGATAGGTTAATATGAGCACAAAAAGGGAAACTGAATAGGCTTAAAATAGCCCACAAGTGCAACGATTTTTGTAATTACCTACGAACCTATGCATAAATAATCACAAAGTGTTCAGTCTAAACTTACGATAAGAAGACCATCTGTTCTATCCAAAGGAAACACAAACCAAGAAAAACAAATATAAGGTATCCAGACAACCACTCAGCAGGTACTCGTAATGACAGTTTATTGGGTTCTCAATAAAACCACACTCAAAACACGATAGTCCACAGATTAAGCGCTTTTGTTGAAATAAAATAGTAAAATGTTTGATCTATTGTATACCGACACTTATCGAGAAGTGTCAGTCAATGAGATGAATCTACCCTATAGAAACATCAATTTGACCATTGAGGAATTGTTACTTAATCGACAGATAAGTATTGACACACATATGTTCTTCGAGTGTAAAACCACCATCTTCAGTATCCCGAAGATACATAAAACCATCCAGAACCCACTCTACGTCGATTGTGGACGCCAAGGCTTCAAAAACATATGGGTTGGCCAAATTTGTGGACCATCAATTGAAAGATCTAGTGGAAAAGACGCCCTGGATTATTAAAGATTCATGGGATTTTTTAGGTAGAATACATCCAGATATGTATGATGATAGCCTTATTATGGCCACCTTGGATATCAAGGATCTATTTTCAGTAATCCCACATGAGGAGGGGCTTGACTGGTTTTATGAATATCTATGTAGGCATTCTGATTTAAGTTTTGACACCAAACATACCATTAGGACCCGTATGGAACTTGTTTTGGAAAATAACTTTTTAAGCTTTGATGGCCACCTCTTTAAGCAAACTTTAGGAGTGGCCATGGGAGCATGCTGTGCCCCTGTGTTTGACAACGTGGTTTTGGCACACTGGGAGGAGGAATACATTATGAATTCATGCTACAAAGACCATTGGGTCCTATATGGTCATTATTTGGATGACATAGTTCTTTTATGGAAAGGGGGTGAGGACAAATTAGGTGAGTTTTTTGAATACCTTAATAGTACCACTAAATTTTTAGAATTTACCCTGAACTCTGACATAGAGAGCTTGAATTTTTTAGATGTCACTATTGTGAAGGATTATATGAGTAAATCTTTTATAGCTAAGCTGTACAGGAAACCTATGTATTCAAATACATTTTTATATTTTGAGAGCTGGCACACGATTCATCAGAAAAAGTCCCTAGTTAAGGGACAATTTATCAGAATCACTAGAATGGTGTCAGATGAAGGGGACTTCCAAACAGAATGTGATAAACTTATTGATATGTTTAGAAGAAGGGGTTACCCGATGAATTTTTTAAAATAAATCGAAAATGAGGTTACTGTCAAAAGACAGAATGGGTTAATAGTAAAAATTTTATTCAGTGGTTGTGGTATTGATGATGGAAAGGTTAGAGATAGATTACATTCCAACAACAATATTTTTTCAAGATCATGCACCCTAACTTTCACCTTGGATTTTTATGAAATCAAAAACACATTGGTTAATTTTTGGCCAGTGATGTTACTGGACCAGGATGTCACTAAAATCATAGAGGATAAACCAGTGATTGTCTACAAAAAAGATTATAGCTTTAAAGCACTCTTGGAAAGACAGAAGAAAGAGAACAAAACTAGTGGATGCCTTAAATGTGGTAGGTGTGGGCAGTGCCCATATGTTATAAAGGGTGAATATATATTTATCAAGAATTTTGGACGAACCTACCCCAGTAAAAAACATTTTTGTTTTTCGAAAAGGGTGGTATATATTGCTAAGTGCAAGTTATGCAACGTATTTTATGTGGGCAAAACAAAAAGGGCCTTTAAGCAGAGAGTATATGAGCACTGTTATGATATTAAATGCAAAAATAAAAACAATGCACTTTTCAATCATGTGGACAGTAGGTTTTTTGCCATTGATCATGTGGACCTGGGACCCCAGGGTGGCCCAGTGGATGATTATTTAGAATTATTAGAGATAAAATGGCAAATTAAGTTGAATGCAGGCTCATATCCTGGCATCAACGAGCGTATAAGTATTATGCCCTTGTTGAAGCTAAGAGCTTTGTTTTATATTTAAAATATATTTAAAAAGTATTTAAAAATATTTAAACTTTTTTATTGTTACTTCATGGGTTTGCTACCCCTTTTTTTGTATCACAGTATTTACAGTTGTTTGTTATATATTTATATACATTTATATTCATTGGTGATATGTATGTGCATTTACATTTTTATATTTATTTGCAATATGGGTGTATACTTTTTCATATGTCTTGGCAAATTAAGTCAGGTATTATTTCCTTTAAATATGTGCATTAGTTGAAGTTATCTAATAGTAGGATGTGATGTCAGGGTTTTTGCCTTTTGGGAGGGTTGTATTATGTGTATTCTGAAGAAGACCATCTACAAATCAAAAAAACAAAAAACAAAAACACAAGCTATAACATATACAACTCCAGTATGATATGTCCAAACACAAAACAGTATAAACATATATCCTTGGCACAAATGTAACAAATAACACAAAAACAAAACACCCATAAACAAAACTACATCCACATACATGAAACAACACAAATGAATAACCACTATTTCAATGTCCTTGCCCACGCTTTTTTTAATAACCCAAAACTACCATAAAAAGACGAAACAAAGTAACTCACTTAAAATTTCAAACTAAAAGCATACCTGTATATAACTCAAACACATACACAAACTACAACACACAAACACCAACAATTAAAAAAAACAATGTAAAGTATGCTTGATATGTACACATACCTAAATACAGTTGTGCATATATATATATATATATATATATATATATATATATACACACACACACACACACACACACACACACACACACACACATAAACCTAAAAATTCTAAATACACAAAAAAATAATTAACACACTATGAAAATGCAAGTGGAATAGGGTTTAGAATATAAATATCAAGAACAGAATAATGCTGAAAATATGGAAAGACAAAAATGAAATGATTAATAAGGTATAACAGATGGAATTCAAATATAGTGGAAAATACCTCATATATAATTACAAATGATGCTAGACGTAGCACTAGAAAAGAATTACAAAAACCTGAAATGTCAGCTGTAAAAGCAAGCAGAGGAATTTGACAGGTGACACCAGTATTATAAGGAAAGAATTAGTAACATTAAAATAATCATCCATTCCAATTACACAGCATGTCATACTCAATATGTTCACTGCAGAAACAAAGGCTCTCTGGTTCGGTTTTCTGCTGGGATGTCTTCTGTGTAGGGTCTGCATGTCCTCCCCATATTTACAATAGCTTTCTCCAAGTATTGTGGTTTCAGCCCACTTTACAAAGTCATGTATTAGATTTATTAGAGACACTAAGCTGTCAGAGCGGCCACAGCAGTGCAGCAGTTAGCGTTGTCACCTCACAGCAAGAGGTTTTCTGGTTCGATCCTCAGCTGGGGTGCCTTCTATGTGGAGTCTGCATGTCCTCCATGTGGTCACGTGGGTTTCCTCCGGGTGCTCCGGTTTCCTCCCACATCCCAAAGACATGCTGTAGGTGGATTGGACACTCTAAATTGGCCCTAGGTGTGAGTGCGTTCATGTGTGTGCCTTCTGTGGAAGGTTGGGCACCAGGCTGGCAACTCGACACTGTAAAACTCCACTGTCAGTCATGAGCGGACAGGTGATCGACTGTGGTGACACCTAATTGGGAAAAGCCGAAAGAAGAATAAGAAGCAGAAGCGACACTAAGTTGTCCATAGGTGTTAGTGCATGTGCATGTAATACAGAAACAAGACCTGGCAACCTACGTTCATTTCTTCCCAGTTATTTTCTAAACTCCTTGTATAGTAGCAGCTGTCCATGGGGTTCATAAGAGTCTGCAAAGCAAGAACTAGTTAAGATGCAAGGCTAGAATACTGGCAGTGAAGGTTTATAGGGGTAGAAACATCTCAAACTAAAGACATTATACAGTAGCACATAATCTGAGAATGAAAATGTTAGGGGTAGAAGAAGCCCAAATGTAATGCAGAAGAGCTTGTTTCAAAAAAAAAAAGGGAAGAGATAGAAGATACAGAGAAAGGCAAGATAAAAAGAGAAGAGAAGATGAGGCTGGGCAGAGAAGCCAGAGTTTTATGGCTAGGAAATGACATGCAAAACAGTGTGACGTAGGACTATAGCAAAAGCTATATGAAGAAGGTAGATGAGCTTGGAAGGGGTACGTGGACAAGTATGACTGATGGATAAGTAAAATAGCATGGATTATGGGAGTTACACATGCAATAGTGTAATTCTGTACAACACTGACTCTTTTGAAGGGGTCCATCATACTTCTCAGCTGCACAGATTTTCACAGAATGTCCAGAGTTTTGCCTCATATTTTTGGTCCATTTGTGTTTTTCTGGCAAATTAGCGGCAAATCATTAAAGGCTAAAGTTAGAAAATAATGACAGGCATTTGAGTTTCAGAATTCATACTCTTCAGAAAATTCATGTTCATGCAAAACCTGTTATTGTATCAACTTTTTGCATTTGTAAGGGCAATATTTAAAAATTGTCCCAGTTTTTGGGCCTTTCTCCCACTTTTGTATTTTTTTTTTTTTCAAGATTTCTTGCTCTAAGATGTTGAGTACAGATGTAATGTATGTATTTATTTAATTTCTTTTTATAATAGGTTCATAGGTAGGTGCTAGGCTATTGGCCCAAGGGCCTAAGTAAGTCTGGCCAACAAGGTTCCTTGGCTTACGCCACCCAAGAAAGTTAATTTCCTGTACCCCTGTCGAGCAGAGCCACAGAAATTATCCCCAGGGTGTATTTCCTATTTCCCAACCACTCATCAAGATTTTTCTTGAAAAGTGCTAATAAGGAACTTTGCTAGACATAGATGGGTAGCTTGTTCCAGAGTATAGGAGGTCTCTGTGACAGGAATCTATCCCTCCAGCATGTCCTGTTTATTGTGGTGACAAGGTTTAAGTCCCTAGAGCATATAGCTCGGAGGGATTGGGATTTCTTTAGGTGTAGCATGTCCATCAGCTCTGGGTTTAACATAGCTTTGTGTGTTAGGCAGAAATCTCCTTGGAGGAGGCGCTATGCTACAGAGTAAAGCTGGAGTTTTTTGAGACAGTCAGTGTAGGGCATGTGTTTGAGGCCAGTAATCTTCTTTGTGAGGTACTTCTGTGGCCTTTCCGGCTGCTGCAGATGTCTTGTGAGGTACATTCCAAAAGGGGCGTTGTACTCTATAATGGATCTAATGAGTACTGAGTAGAGGAGAACAATTACCTCTTTTTTCCTGGATGAGAACCCTTTTGTGATGAGGTGTGCCACATAGAAGGATTTCCTGAGTACTGTGGCAATGTGATTATCAAAGGAGAGACTACTGTCTATTGGGGTAAAACAGTGATCCCAGTGGTGCTTTCTTCAGGTTCAATCTGGACTGCAAGATAAAATTAAAAAATGCAAATTTGAGAGAAATGAAGTTGGTAAAACTATTCAAAGGTAATAGAATAATCACACTGACCCAGGGAAAACAAGCAGATAATGCCAAATAATATACAGAGGTACAACATTAAACAGGGTTTCAGTCAAGTTTGTGACCTCATTTCTGTAAGGGATTACAACAGTGGTTTTCTGAGTATGGCAAAAAAGGAAATATTGGTTTTATACTTAACGTCATAAACAAAAAGATCACAAGATATTTACATGCAGAATCCTTAAAAAAGATACAAATGATCAATGCATTTTCATATAATGTCCATAAAATCTTTTTATATTTATCATTAATTCAATGACGTGTTAAAACAATATGGCGCTATTAACACAAGGATTACAAAACTAATGTTTGCACTATAAGCTTGACGTTTATTCTATAAACCAATATCACCTAAACCAATATCTCCAAGCATGTAGTACCTTTACTATCCACATACCTGATCCAACTAATTAACGCCTTCAGCCTAGACTGTGATTCAGCGTACCTCCCACATTATCTTCTATGAATAATCTACTCCCCTCTTTCATATTACTGGTCTGTATTAGCTTTTCTAGCCTAGACATTACTACCCATATCTCCACCATTTCTACTATTTTAACTTCATTCTTCCATTTCTATTCCAGTGATGTAAATGTAAATATATTTAGTTTGTTAAATATTTTATGTATTGTCAAATTTTCTGTGCTTACTTATAAATGCAAACCACTGTTATTTGCATACAATACATTGTTTTGTTGCATTCTTATGTAATATGGTCTGAACACAAACCTGGTCATTGTTTGATCAAAGTTCTAGCCCAGTAAACACTTTTAAATACATAAGTAAAGTTCAGCAAAGATACAAAATTATGTTATTTCAAAAATAAAAGTGAATATCATTCTTCCTGACTTGTATGAAGGAAAGGCTAACCCATTTTTGTAATACAAGGGACAGCCATGTAACAATTTTTACAAGCTGTTGAGCAAATTAAACTGCTTTGTGGTTGTCAAATAAACATATATATTATGTACTAAGATGATTTTTTCCAAGCTATGTAGGACAAACAGGTATGATCTGCTACTGAAATATGCGTTTCTATTTTTCTAAGAGTTGAGTCATATTTGTCATTCATTGCGTTGAACATTTTATAGCATACAGTAAAAATGCATGATTGGGTAACCTGGGAGATTCAAAGAAGCTGATTTTGAAAGATTTGAGAAAAGCCTAAAGGTCATTTTATTTTATGAAATCTCAACAACAAAGAAACAAAGGAAAAAAGTATCTAATGTTATCTAAATTAATACCTAATCATTAATGCACTGTTTTTAGTGGCATGCACACCAGTCAGACAGGTTTTTTTTATTATTTGCTAGCATTTCCCTTCCTTCTAGACACAGACTACTGATTGTCCCCCAACTGCAAGTTACCTAGTATCACATTCCCAAAACCTTCAACTGTAGTCTAGTGAAAAGAGTTTATAACAATGGCTTAATCTGCAACTCTGATAACTCTCCTTAACAACATGCAGATATTGCGGGATTTCAGTTAGCTGATAGTTACTTTTTTTTTGGTGTTCCAATGTCTGAGGTTCATCCCACTCTGTTCGCCCTTCGCTATGCTCGGGCTCACTCCGCTCCCCTACCCTACCCCCATTCCCACCCCCCACTTTCATTACATTTATACGTGTTGTAACCACACCCTCTACCCAATTAACCAATCACTTCTCCCCAATCATCCCCCCACCTATATCACCAGTCCTACCTACCTCTACTCAACAACTTACAGCTCCCAAAAGCTCACATTATCCTCCCACTGCTGCCTAACCTAGCATACTCTACCTCATCCCTCCCATCTTATTTCTGTAACCTCCCCAACTATGCTCTTTTACCATACCTTTCTTTACTACTTTACACTATTCAGGCCTTCTCTTCCTAGGTTATAACTCTACTAACCACTACAATTATAACATTCAATACAATAGCTTCCCTACTCTATCAAGCACCTACCCCACACCTCTAATCAAAGCATACAGTCAAATCAGCCCACAACTTTACCCCTTTGCCCACTCCTTTCTCTACCACCTCAAATCATATAAAAACACTTACCCATCTGTCCTCACTTTCAGGTATCACCTCATAAAAAAAACTAACACACATACTACTGCACTCCCTAACTCATTTAAAACTACTTGAAGATATCCATCCTGATCCAGGCCCTAGCTGTGACACAAACAAAACACAAAGACACCTCCCCAAATCTACCATAAACACCACAAACCACAATACCCCTACAACTAACATACAAAAGCCCTACCTGTCATTTCCAAATCCAATATACAAATCAACAACTTTAATCTCAGAAGCCTAGTAAATAAGATCACAGAATTCCATGCTATCTTAACCAACTACTCTCCTGACATGGCCATTTTAACCGAAACTTGGCTAAAGCCACACATCAAGGACCCCGAGATTACTCTCCAAAATTATAATATAATACAGCAAGACAGACTAAACAAAAGAGGTGGTGGCATTTCCGTAATATTCAAATAATCTGAAAGTTGAAAAACTAAACATAACCCCACCAGACATCGCCAACGCTGAATTACTCTTTTCACATTTGCATATCAACTCACACTAAGCCATGATTATCTTGGCGGTTTACCTACCCCCAGGTAAGAACCTTCCCAACATTGAACATCACCTCTCCTGGTCCTCCACCACTTTCAGTCAATAAACTATCATCCTAGGTGATTTTAATCTTGACTGGCTCACCTGCACTTCCAACTGCCCTACTAAATTTATCAGTCTAGTCTATACAACTATACCCAAATCATAACCTGTCCCACTTGTTCTGACAAACACTCTCAAAAAGAATCTCTGTTTGATTGCATATTGACCAACAAACCTAACCTAAATGACCAAGGAGGCTGCCTTCCAATCAGCCTTAGTGATCACTCCTCCACCTACTTACTAAAAAAAGAATTCAAACTCAATCTGTTTCTCCCATCATATACACCCACTGCAAGAAAAAATTTCCCTCTGACAATTTCAACCTACTGCTACAGCAATGTGATTGGTCACTACTAAGAACCCTCAACTTGGACCTCACAGTTGAATACTTTAATAAATTCCTTGAACTCCTTAAAAACTCTGGCCCCCATAAGAAAAATACATAGCAAATCCAACAACTACTTTGACTTTCCCATAACACTAACCGTCTTATCAAACAAAGAGATAGAGCTAAGACCCTATACCAATCCAACAAAAGTATAAAGGATTGCACCTTATATCAGCAGCTAAGGAACCAATCAAAGAAATATATAAAAATATGACAAGAAATACTACTTTCATACCTCTCAAGTAAAGCACCTTCACAACCCTAGCACATTCTGGCAAACTATTAACTACCTCCTTAACCCAGATAAAACCTCCACCCACTCCCCCTCCACAACCAATACCTTTGAATCCACAGCATCACAATTCAACTCCCAGCTTAACTCTATCACTTCCCTAGTAGATAACCATCAAAAGCTACCACACTCAATCCCCCCATCTACCTCTAACACCACTAACTCTTTCTCCTTTAAACTTGTTCAAACCTCCTACATAAAAAAGCTCCTCAGCAAATTTAAACCATGCAGCCTAGCTGCAGACCAACTCCCCAATGAATACTTAAATATTGCTGCCCCATCTATTGCCTATCCTATATCTCTTTTTATCAATCTTTCTATCTCTGAACAATATGTATCTCACCTCTGGAAAATTGCATATAATATCCCCCCTCCACAAGGGTGGCTCCTCCAGGGAAATCACATTATCTTCCAATTGACATCCTCCCACCTATAGCTAAAATCCTATAGAAATGTATTCACCAACAACTCCAAAATCACCTCATCAACAACAACCTACTATCCCACTCCCAGCATGGCTTTAAGCCAAAGCATAGCACAAACACCGCCTTAATATCATTCACTGACACCATTCATCACTTCATGAACAATAGTCTCCTTGTCTCAGCAATGTTCCTTGACATGTCAAAGGCATTTGACACAGTCTTCCACCAGCTTCTCCTAAACATACTTGACACCTATCATCTCAGTTCTTCCACACTTACATGGTTTTAGAGCTACCTATCTGATCGTAAATAGGCCAACAAATGGGAGAAAAATCTCTTTCCTCAGCTACCAGTGTCCACTGGTGTAGCCCAAGGATCAATACTCAACCCCCTTCTTTTTATCCTATTTACCAACAGTATAAACTCAGCAACACAAACAGCTACAATCGTACAAAATGCATATGATACATCCCTTATCTTCTCTGCCCCAACCCTCCAAGAACTTCAAGATATTTCTCAAAAATCATTTCTAGAAATAGAAACTGACCTATCCAACCTCCAGCTCATTCTAAACCCCAGTAAGACCAAACTGAAGTTTTTCACCAACAAACTATCCAGTAAACACTCTCCATTCCTAACTATTCATTCCACCAGTGGAACCACAATTGAACTCACAAACCATACCTAACTCTTAGATTTAAGTAATGATGACAGGCTGAAGTTTGATATTTACAATTCCCTGGCAATTAAAAAAGACAATGCCAAACTTGGATCTCTCTAACGTGCAAAGCCTTTCCTGACAAACCAAACCAGACTACCTACTGCTAGATCCCAACGTCTGTCTACCTTACTCTACTGCTCACACATATTTATAAACCTCCACAAAACCGACCTAAACAACCTATCTTCTTGCTTTAAAATTGCAAAATTTGCCAGCAATCTTCCCCATAAATCTCATCACTGCTCTGCTCTCCCACAATTGAATTGGCTTGAGCTTCCTAACCTGTTAACACTAAACCACCTCACCTTTACTCACCAAATCATTCACAACCCCAACCAATGCCCCCCACTTTCCTCCCTAGTACAACCTCAAGTTAGTCAAAGGTCTCCAAGATCTTCAGGCAGACTGATATTAAAAATAACCCAGTCACACAACTACCATGGCGACTGCCTCTACTCTAATAAAATAGCTAAGGCCTGGAATTCTCTCCCCCAACACATTCAAAACACTTCCAACTACTCCTCCTTTAAAACTAAAACTAGAGAACAACTCAAATCCAGCTGGATAGTACAGTTGTGTACACCTACCATAAATGTAGATGTTCAAGTGTCTTCACTGTTGCAGTCATAACTGTAGGGTGCTCCTGCCGGCAGGCAGCCCGAGGTCGGCCAGAATCCCAAAGTCTGGGTCCGGCGTCGGCTGTACAAGCTAGTACCCTGACGTCAGTACGCTTTGGTACATAGCCCTCAGCCAACGCCATCTTCTCCAGCCTTTCTTGCCCTAGATACCAGAAGTCCCCAACAAAACAAAAATGAATCCAACAAGGAAACACAAATACACCACAAAAAAGGGAAAAAAAAGAGGGGATAGGAGGGAGGGAAACCCCGACTGCAACAGTGAAGACACTCGAACATCTACATTTATGGTAGGTGTACACAACTGTACTATGTTCTTCGTGTTTCACTGTTGCAGTCATAACTGTAGGGTGGAATCCCAAAGCAGTGTAAAAGGGGAGGAGGCTTTAGATAGAAGAAGGGGAGGCAAGAATACCCTGCAAAACAGCAGAGGCAAAGCCTGCCCTGGTCTTAGAAAACAGAGGGAGACTGGAGTGCTTGGAAAAAGTATGCACAGAACTCCAAGTGGCAGCTTCCAAGATATCCTTGGTAGGGACTCCTCTGAGGAAAGCTGTAGAAGTGGCAGCTGCTCTAGTAGAATGACTTCTAATGGTACCTGGAAACTGTTTCCCATGATGAGTGTAACAAAATCTGATTCCATAAGCAATCCATTTGGAAATAGTTTGTTTAGAAATAGGTTTTCCAAGAGAACTGGAGGCAAAAGAAACAAACAATTGATTAGACTTTCTGAACTCTTTAGTCTTGTCCAGGTAAAATCGTAACTGTCTGTGCACATCTAATGAATGCAAAATCCTTTCCCCTTTATTTTGAGGATTTGGAAAGAAAGTAGGAAGGTGAATTGTCTGATTTAAAGCCACTTTCGAAATCACCTTAGGCATGAAAGTAGGATTGGTCCTCAAGGATACTCTGTCCTGATGGAAAATAAGGTATGGTTCCACAGCCATGAGAGCTTGCAACTCTGAGACCCTTCTGGCAGAGGTCAATGCTAGTAAAAGAACAGTCTTCCAAGATAAAAACTTAATATCTGAAGATGCAGCAGGCTGAAAAGGAGGCAAAGTAAGTTTTTCTAAAACATAATTAAGATCCCAGGCAGGGACAGGAGGGGTCCTGGGAGGCCGCAAATTTTTAGCCCCTCTCAAGAATTGCTTCACCAAAGGATGAGAAAAAACAGGAGGATCAGAACTGAAATGAGCAGAAATAGCAGAAGCATGAATCTTAATGGAAGAAAAGGAAAGTCCTTTGGATAAAAGTTCGAAGGTAAAGCAAAATAGAAGAGAGATCAGGTACCAGAGGATCCGAGCCTCGGTCCTGCATCCAAATACAAAACCTCTTCCATTTAGAGGCATAGGATTTCCTAGTGCTAGGCCGTCTAGCTTCCAGAAGAACATCCAAAACTTGTTTGGGAAGACTAGAGGAAATCAAATTCCTTTGAAGAGCCAAGCTGCCAGGCAAAGGGTCTTGAGATTGGAATGTAGTAACTGACCCTGATGCTGGGACAGAAGTGAAGGGTTCAGAGGGAGAATCCAAGGAGGCCCCAAGAACAGGTGCTTTAAAGTTGGATACCAAAACTGTCGAGGCCAATTTGGAGCAATCAAGATGAGGAACTTGGGCTTGTCCTGTTTTATCTTCAGTAATACCCGAGGCAGTAGAGGAAGAGGAGGGAAGGCATATCCTGAAAGGCTTCTCCAGCTGAAGGACAGGGCATCCACTCTCCATGCTGTTTTGTGGAAGGACCTGGTGCAAAAGCGAGGCAGCTGATCATTGAGATGGGATGCAAACAGATCTATCTGGGGACATCCCCAAACTGCAGTAATCCTGTTGAATAAGTTGGTGTCTAGCATCCATTCGTGAGGATCTGAAATGTTTCTGCTCAGGCTGTCTGCTAAAAAATTCTGTTCCCCTGGAATGAATTGAGCCTGGAGATGTAGATTCAAATTTAGAGCTGTGTCCCATAAAGCCATAGCTAATCTGCAAAGGGGTAGAATGAGAACCCCCCTGCTTGTTGATGTACCACATGACCGTGGTGTTGTCTGTGCGAATTAGCAGAGGCCCTGGTTGCAAAAGGTTCTTGAAGGCTAGAAGGGCATTTTGAACTGCCAACATTTCCTTCAGATTGATGTGCCAGTGAAGATGGTCCTTTGTCCATGTTCCCTGCTGGCAAATGTCTAGAAAGTGTGCTCCCCAAGCATAATCCGAGGCGTCCGTGGTTAGGATTTGAGTAGGTTGAAGTAGACGAAAAGGCTTCCTTCGTTTAAAGCGCATACCCTGGACCACCAGAGGAACTCCTCTGAAGGCAGGGGATCAGAGGAATCAGAATATCCAGATCGTGGTAATGCTGTGACCATACACTTTTCAGATACCATTGAAGCTTTCTCATATGAAGCCTTGCGTTTGGAATCAACAGAATGCAGGAAGCCATGTAGCCCAGAGCCTGCAGGAATTTCCTTGCAGTGAGCTGAGATAGAGTTGCCAAGGTGCTGAAAGTAGAAGCCAGCTGTTTGTTTTTCTGGAGTGAGGAAGGCCCTTTGTAAGGTTGTATTTAAGGGGCTCCCAAGAATACCATTTGTTGAGAAGGGATCAAATGTGACTTTTTTGTGTTCACTGAGAATCCCAGTAGGAGGAGAAGACGTTGAACAAAGTCCAGATGTTGAAGTAGAAGATCTTTGCTGTCTGCCTGAATAAGGCAGTCGTCCAAATAGGGGTAAATCTGGATCCCCTGAAGTCTGCAGTAAGCCACTACTGGTGCCAGGCACTTGGTAAAGACTCTGGGCGCAGTAGATAAACCAAAGGGCAGTACAGAGAATTGAAAGTGCCTCGAACCTGCCTTGAACCTGAGGAATTTCCTGCGTTCCTGCCTGATGGGAATGTGTAAGTAGGCTTCCTTTAAGTCCAATGTCACCATCCAGGCGTCCTGAGAGAGCATTGGAATTAGTTGCTGCAGAGTAAGCATCTTGAATTTTGGAATTTCCAAAAAGGTGTTTAATACAGAAAGGTCCAGAATAGGTCTCCATGAGTTTTGTTTTCTTGGAACCAGAAACAGTCTTGAATAAAAACCTTTTCCCATCTCCGAGAGTGGAACAGGCTCTATGTTCTCTCATGGCCAGAAGAGCATCCACTTGATTTAAGGCCTCTGACCATTGATGTTTTGGCAGATCTGGCCAACCGTGAGCCCTTGGCAAAGTGTGAAAGTGGAATTTGTAACCCTTTAAAATCACATCCAATACCCATCTGTCCTGGGTAATATGAGTCCAATTTCTGTAAAAAAGAGACAGTTTTCCTCCGAGAGGGGCATCCAGGTGAAGGGGTCCTGTAGCCCAATCGAGAGAGTCATTGAGTTTGCTTTCTTTGAGATTGGGATCTGTCTTCTCCCCTTCTAGGTGAGGAAGCAGTCCATTGTCTAGATCTGTAAGAGGCCTGACCTTGACCACGACCTCTGGAGCATCTATATCTTCCCCTTTGAGGCCTGTCAGATGTGGGAAAGGACCAATTTTTAGAGGGCCAATTCCTGGAAAATCTAGGAGGCTGAACTTGCAAGAAATCTTTCACAGTCTGCATAGACTTTGCCTTTTCTTCCATCTTTTTAATAACTTCCTCAGCCTTGGATCCAAAAGAACATCATGTTGAACAGGGGCATCTAATAACTTAGCCTTAACCTGTTCAGGTAAACTTTGTTCACGAAGCCAGGCATGTCTCCTGATAACAGTACCAGAGGCTGCAGCCCTGCAAGAAGCATCCAAAGCATCAAAACCACAATGTAAACTATGTTTGTTCACTTGTTCAGTAGCATGCAAGACATCCTGAAGTTCCTTATCCTCTGCACATGCAGGAAGGGAAGCAAGCTTTTGCTTTAAAACAGACAAAAGAAATTGCTGATACTTAAACATATGAAACTGGCAATTTAAAGCCCTTACAGACAAGGTAGCAGAAGTATATACCTTTTTCCCCACCTGTCTAAAGCACGAGAATCCTTCTCAGAGGGAATAGGATTTTTAGAAGTAGCAACCTTAGCAGCCTTAGAGCCCTGAGAAATAGTTTCAGGATCCAGAAGGGTTTTAAATATGAATAAATGAGAGTCAGGAACCCTATAAAATCTATCAGGCTTAGAAGGAGCAGGAGGCATGGAATCAGGATTCAAATTAGCCTCAGAAAAAGCATCATCTACAATGTCCAAAACAGGAGGGATAGCTAAAGGCCTATGCTGAGGAAGAAGAAGAAATTCCCTAAGCCTCTTCTTGGAAGCAGAATACTCCTGTCCTTCCTAATGAAAATGTTCCCTCATCTCATGCACGGTTTCCCCAAAAGAGAAATCCTCAGGCAGAGAGGCCGAGGGTAAAGAGTCCTCAGCATCCGAATCCTCATAAGGAGGAAAGGAATAGTCCTGATCTGAGGAAGAAACAGAAGATACAGAAGCCTGGTCAGAGGAATCCAGAGTAACATCCTGTCGAGGCCTTTTCTCAGGAGGGGGATGAGAACCCCTAATCATTGTAAGCAAATCTTCAGCCATCTTTAATAATTGCTTCTGTGTCCTGGGAGTAGATTCAGAAGCAGCTTGAGCAGGAACTTTAGACTTAACAGGAGTCTTTGTCTTTGCCTTTGCCTTTGAAATAGTGATGTGAGTAGGCCTGAAAACCCCCTCAGAAGCCGGTACCTGCACAGCGGTTCCGGACCCATCTGAAGGAGCGATGTCCGAAGGTCCTGCAGCAGTTAAAATAGTGGGCCTTGATGGCTCCCCATGGGAGTCCGTATGACGCCATCGGTTCAGAAGTGGCAGACGACAGGGGCTGCAAAAGCGCCTCACTGACGACAGCCAAACCGGACGCTGGCTCCAGCTGCAACGAGCCCTGTTTGGACCTCGGAGGCCTGTCTTTGTCTTTGCGCTTCTTTTGAATTCCGGTAGTGTCCGACGACATTCTATAATTGAAGCATCTGCCAAAATAATTTAAAGCCCAATCGTACCTGCGCTTGATAGTACGAGAGTTGAACCTGGCACAGAACCGACAACAAGAAACGTCGTGGTCAGGGCCTAAGCAAGGTAGACAGTAAGAGTGGAAATCTTTATGAGGTATTTGTTTCCCACACGTTATACAATTATTAACTTTTTCTGACATCGGAGGAACAAGAAAAAGATTCCCCAACGGGGTACTTAGCTTTGAGAAGAGAAGTAAGAACTTCGGACCGACAACAACAAAATACGCTGTTCGAAAATCGCCAACCAATGACTTGCGAGCTGCTTTCCACCACATGGCAAGAAAGACTGGAGAAGATGGCGTTGGCTGAGGGCTATGTACCAAAGCGTACTGACGTCAGGGTACTAGCTTGTACAGCCGACGCCGGACCCAGACTTTGGGATTCTGGCCAACCTCGGGCTGCCTGCCGGCAGGAGCACCCTACAATTATGACTGCAACAGTGAAACACGAAGAACATCTGCTCCTGCTGTTCTAGATAATCTATCTCCCTCCCCATTTACGTCTCTCTTTCCCCTCCTAGTAACTTTATCTCTGGCTATAGCCCATTTTAGAATTTGTAACTATGCAGTAAACAATATACATTCTAAGTGTGCTACAACTGATGTCACCGTGGATGCTTGTCTGTCAATCAGTTTCACTGATTGATACTTCATTATCTACAATACTGTTTCACATCAAAACTTGTTCACCTCTGGTCTTCTGGATTATAC